>NW_009633217.1:12362-102221 GCF_000690535.1 Cariama cristata | reverse complement strand
TGGGGGGGGGGGGGCAGCCCAGCACAGAGCTACTGGTGGAGCCTGCACCCACTCGTTCGGAGGGCACTGGCAACAGAAAGAAAAGAAGATCCGTTTCGGTTTAAATTCAAAAAATCATAGTTCAGCAACATGTTATTTTAACCAGGAAAATCTGAGAGGGAGAGGGATATCTAGGTGAAGTATCGCTTCCCTTTTCAATGACAGATTGCTCTGAAAGATGCAGTAACGTGTCAATACATTGCTCGTGAGAGCTGGTTTCGAGCCTGTGTTGTGCTACATTTATCAAATAGCCAAACTTTCTAACATTGGTGCTTAAAATAGGCAAGAAGTATATGTCAAGGAAACACGTTTCATCCTTGTGCAAGCTGGTCTTCAGGTAAACGTATCGATACTCTCTTCTGTGTAAGAAATTTTTGTGGTTTAGGAAGATAGTGATATTGTGAAAAGAAAAACAGGAGGCACACACAAAAATAAAAACAGTCTGTACCTCCATGCGTAGATGCATACAACTATGCACATGTATGTATCTCTGTTCCCACAAATGTATTTGTCCCCAGCATCCTACAAACACGAATCAGTTAAGCTTCTTACGACACTTCTCTGAGACAGGAAGGTATTATTCCTGTTTACAGACTAGAAAGCTGAAGCCTCGAGGTGAGGAAGTTCAAACGTAAAACCCAGGAAGAGCTAGAATTGACTTTATTTTTTTAAGTCCAAGGGTTTTTGTTTTATGCCCAGGGTTTATAATACCATCTTTTCTTTCCAATGTTTCACTTGATTTCAAAATTTCTATGGCAAAGAGAAAAAAATCATGGGACAGAACAATATTCAAATAAAAAGAGAGAATTATTGTTTCCTTTTAAGTTAAGAGACAGAAAATCTTTTCCCTGTCTTAGCTTGTGTCAGAAGGATAATTTAAAAATGAAGGTCTGGTTCTTCAAAAAGCAGTGTACTTTAGCTATCACTGATGCCAGCTGGGTCACAGGAAGAGGTGAATAAGCAGCTGAGAAAACCTCCGAATGAATTACACTCAGACCATGATAATTAAAGCCCTTCTTGGATCTTAAGGACTGGAACCAGAAAATCAATGGGCCAAAAGGCCCAATTCAGCACCATTGCATTTTGGTGTGGGCAGACCCCTGCGCCATGCAAAGCACAGCAGCAACATCTCTTTGAAAGGAATAAACAGGGTAAAGCGGGTCTGGAGGGGCAGCAACCCCTTTTCCAGACTGGTGCAAGGGGCAGATTAATCCGTCGCCATGGCAGGACACGGGCTGGGGCTTCCTTCAGCCTGTGGTGCTGAGCCCTTCCCTGAGGAGCTCACCCTCACCTCCTATAAGCAAGGCTAGGAAGGGGTGGAGGTGATGGAGATGGGAACTGTGATGCTGTGGCATACGGAGAGGACACTCAGCGGGGAATAGGGCATCTCCTGTGTTAACCTCTTTCAGTATTTTATCCATCACTGTATATTGTATGCAGGACCCAGACTAACACTGGATGCTGGGCGCTGCTGCAGAGTCTTCCCTAGATTGACTCATAAATGAGTATTGGCTCTCTCCGAAGGAAACTTGGTCACCCCGTGGTTGCCCTTTGTCTATAATCACTTTGCTTTCATCTACAGTTTGGCACCAGTTGCACCAGGAAAAGGCACATAATTATAGCTTGCTTCTAAGTTATTTAACCAGAAATTCAAATTTTAAGTCCCAGAAATTACACATTGGTTATAACTAAGAAAAAAATTCAAGTATCCCTTTAAGGAGCCAGTGTTAAGCGGAATACTCCTTAGTAAGTCAAACTTATCACAAGAAAAACACCTTAATATCTGAAAAAAACCCTTAGTCGTTATCTGGCTAGAAAATTAAGTTCAGCTCTTTTCTTACTAAAGTTTTCCAGTTCTTATTTTTATTAAGTGTGCATTGTTTATACATAGTGCACTAGAAATATTTTATTACATAAATGTTTGTATTGAGGGAGGGAGGAAAGGGTGGGAAAAAACCCAACAAATAAATCCAGCCTATTTAAGGCTTTCAGCCTGTACATGTGCTGCAAGGAAGATCCTCACAGCGTGGCTCACTGTGTGCCACCTGCCTTCACTGCCTGGACACGCAGCTCAGCTCTCCATACCACCGGCAACTCTGTCGGAACTGGAAATCCACGATATGTCCATCGCTTGCGCAGACACCCGCTCTTAGGGCAGGTGCCGTGAGCGCACAGCCGATGCACATTTTGGGGTTGAAGCCTGCAAAATCCCACATAGTCTCCTGAAAGCAGGGGACTCGTTGCCCATGGGCTGTACGAGCCACAGACCGTCAGCAGAGGAGCTGCCCTCGCCGGGCAGGGTGGTGAGGTTGTAGCAAGGCCAGGCAGAGCTTTTCAAGGCGTTCAGTGGGAGATGAAGGGGAAGATGCTGTACCTGCTGCACTGCTGCTGCCCCGCATCTCCCACGGGCAGTGCCACGCTGTAGCCCACGGGCAAGAAAGGACTCCTGAGATCAAAGATTTGTGTTGGGTGAGAAACGTAAGGTTCAGAGGCTGTGGCAATGCCGCTGGTGTGACTCCTGCACGCCGGTTAATGCATAACACACGTGAGTCCCACGTGCGCACATCCTGCACAGCTACCTCTGTTCATTGCATGTGGTGAAGATAACTGCCCCCTGCTTCAGGTTTCTGGGCTCAAGGTGCTCAGCTGTGGCTGCATCGAGAGCACCGTGCAGGGAGGGATACAACCCAACCCTAGAACCACCCTGAGCACCCGCACACCCTTACCCGGGGGGCAGAGGCACCTGGCAGCCCTCTCCGCCCCTCTCTCCCCGTGTGCCGAGGTATCTCCTGAGTGACCCCCACGACCTGACACCCACCGACCAGAGCCGCAGGGAAGCTGCAACAGCACAAGCCATTCCCATGGGACGATCCCTGCGCCTCGAGCCTCTCTCCCCATCCCTTGCTGGGCCAGGGGAGCGGTGCCCCTGTCCCACTCCTTGGGGGGGCATGGGGGGCTCCTCTGACCCCCACCAGTTGCAAGGGGGGTGCTCAACTCCTCCACCCCAAAAGGGCACCCTCCAGGCTCCCTTTTTGCTCCCCTGTACTCAACTTTAAATATATATCGCTATAGCATCGTGCCACTTCCAATAGGGGCTGATAAGGAGATTGCAAAGGCTCATTTTTTCTGGAAAGGCAGAAAACTAAAGCGAGTGACATTCACTGCGGTTTTTGATATGTGCAGCTTGATGCTTATCGGCCCGATTGTACACCAGGGAAAGGATTGTTCTCCTTGTCCTACAAGGAGTTTAAGAAGAAAAACTTTGAAACTCTTTGTGTTACAGTCAAGCGTAACTGGGGCCTTCACATTTCCAGAAGTAAAACGGGTTCTCTGGCCAAATTAAAGAAAGTGGAGAACTGCCAAAGAAAACATTTTTGTCCAGCTTAGCTTATCTGATGTTACCAGCATGTAGTGATACTTTATTGTAGCGAGTTATTTCCTCTGTTAAACATAGAAGCAAGAGCAAGCATGGATAAACAATGCATGCAACCAAACCCCGAATGTTTAACTATTTTAGCTTACCATGGTGGGAAGCAGAGGCGGAGGGGGAAGAGATAAAATTAAGCATTCCCCAAAGAGCTCAGCTACTGCTTTCTGTGCTGGAATTGGCTCGATCAGAGAAGAAAGCCTGAAGCTCGGAGCGGGTGGCTGTCTGGTGACCGAAAAGCTCTCGCAGAGCCCAGGTTTGCTGAGAAAGATGGGTGCTCTGCGTGGGGTTGGGATGGGTGACTTGGGAAGATACATCTTGGATCTCGTGGCTTGGGAAATGCGGAGGAGGAAGCAAACGTCTCAGCTGCTTTTAGACGTGTCTGGAGCAGATGTTGGTGTCTGAGCCACTCACCCCAGGCTTTCCCCATGGCAAGCAGAGGGATGTAGACATCTTTAGGGGCATGGTTCATCTGAGCTACTTCAAGTGTCTGCTTTGGGATTAAATGATTCACACCCTGAATACATAGCTATCGGTTAAAAAGAGATTACTCCGTAGTGGATGTCTGTGTTCTAAACATCAGTATTTCATCAAAAGAGCCCATAGGTCATCAGAAGACATCCTCGTGGCAGCTGCCATCAACCGTTGTCTTTGGCCACTGGGAACTGTACGGCTTTGCCCACCCCAGTGGCAAAGGCAGGAGCGGGAAACCAGAAACCTTCCTTCCTAGAAATAAGATCCTAACCCTCCACGGCAAACGTGTAAAGCTGCACTGAGACAAGGAGGAGTGGCAAGGCTTGTCTCCCCAGATAATGCAGTTTGACAACTAGTTATCCCTCCATCTTTGAATCCTACAGTCCAAGTATTTAGAAAATTCCAGTGCATCCCAGGCTAGGAGCCTCTGAGCAAAACAGCACCTACAGAAAAATTCAGAAGAGAAAGTATGTGGTACAGTAAGTGTTACTCTTTACCACTATAAACCAATCTTTCGCACAACTGTTTGCTAGGAGCATAAGATTTTATGCTGCCAAGGTAATATATAAAGGGCTGAAGGGATTTTCCAGAATGAAGGGCTGAAATAGGTTTGTGGGGCTGAGACAGGGGTTTTGTGCGGGAGCAGCCCAGTACTTCTATGGCTGGAAGACGAGGAGCAGATCCAAGTGCCCTTAACACGTGAGGACACCGGGAGGTGATGAGGGCAGAGTCTGATCCCCCCCATCAGGGAGGCCATGGCCACTCTCATTTGATTTACAATTGCTTGTTGGTTAATTATGATTTAGTGTGATGCGTGCATGGTGAATTATGTTGGGTTATGACAGGAAAGCTTTGGCTGATTGTGCAGAACAAGGTCTGGTTGTGAAACCTCTGCGTGGTGGAGCAATGACGGCTCAGCTGGCCTTCAGGGCTGGCTCAGGTAAGGCTGTGCCAGCACCCTGCCACCCATCCCATCGCCTGGAGAGTGAGCCGTGACCCGGGACGTCATTTTCTCACTGATAATCCCTTTGCCAATGGGTCTTCTTTGCACATAAAAATGTACTTTGACATGCTAAGTTCCAGCTCCTGCCTATACCTTTTCAGTTAAGTTGGGCAGGGTGAGACGCAGCCTCTTCCATTAGCAAATACTGATTCATAAACTAGGACGTTCATTGGCACGGCAGCAAAAAATGTGTTTGCTAACCCTTATGCACATCGAACAGGTGCTGATGGCAAAAACATGTTCTGCAGAAGGTCCCAAGGAACCTCAAGGCTGAACAAAGCGCCGCAGAGTCATCTCATTCCCTGCCAGCAATCCTTGGATGTCATCCAAAATTACCTGTGGCTTCTTGAGTTTAGTTCAGTTGGAGCTGAGAATTAGCAAGAGAAGCGTGTGTAAACAGCTACGTGTGTAGAGGGAGAAAAAGCGGCATATAGAAGACTGTATCTTGGTAGCCGACATGTAAGTCTAAGGGAACACTACAAAGAATAGATGTATTTAAGCATTTATATGTTTTCCAGTGGACACTTAAGAGCCATAGTTTAAACTCATGATGCTGAAAGTCTTGATTCAGGACAAGATCCATCACCACTGAGCCTCTGGCAGGAGCCGGTGCTTTGCATTTCATTACATTGTCACGCAGTGGTGCTGAGCTGTATCTTACCAGGCTTTCTGAACTGGGCCCCATCCAGAAAAGCTCTCAAGCGTATGTCACTTCAGGCGTGCAAAAAGTCCTTTGTATGTCTGTGATTTGAGCTGGGATACTTATGTTCTTCTGTGGTGTGGAGCTGTGCGTCTAGATTCATGAGTGGGATCGAGGACCTAAACAAGAATTGAGAACGTCAATGCCTTTGTGAAATCAAACCTCTCCGTCAAGTCCTGGATATTTTCCCCTAGACAATCCTTAAAACTTAACGTTAAAAAGAAAGAAACCAAACAAATCATGATGCTAGATGCAGTCTAATGAGATCTGAGTTTACAACAAATACTTTTGTTTCATCAAGAAATGGAGAGTGAGGTGATACCTGCAGAAAGTATCTGTAATCTTAAGTTTCTTAAAACATTTAAAAATAAACTCAGCAGCATAAAAGCCTTGTCTAAGTAATCTCTGGTTCTCTTTCAGGGAATTTCTTCAACCAATTTGTAGAAATTAAGCTAGAATAAGCCCCTGCGGTATAAAAGGCTCCAAATCTTGCAGGAATTTGTTAGTGGTATGTAGTAGGCTGTGATGGGACTCATGAATAGAACAAGGTAGGATAAACAATATATGGATAGCCAACTGCATCATCATTTTCTGGGTATACTTGCAGGTATGTCCATGTAACATCTAAAACAGAGTCTTGTGAATGCCCACAATTCTGTGAGTGTGAGCAGAAGAGAAATAAAAGTAAACCAAACAGGCCAACAGACAGATTACATTGTACGAGAGCAGCTGTTCACCATTTCTGTGGGGACGCGGCAGTTGCACCCACGCTGAAACAGCTCATCCCCACGTACCACGCTCCCGCTGCCAGGTGCAGCATCCCGAGTGGCACATCAGGTCAGAACATCAGAGCTCCTGCGGAGCTAGCAGAGGGGCATGGAGAATCCTCTGCTTTATATGTGGTTTGACATTGGCACAGTCAACTTTAAGGGGTTGTTTTATGGATCCGGTTATAATCTCTGCAGGAAATGTCAGGACCAGGGCACCTGGGCTTGGTCAGCCAGCACTGCCGCGCCCAGCAGCTTGACTGCTCTCCTCCATCGGCCGAACAGTGACATAGACGGCAATAGCAGAAAACCCAAATTGGGGCAGTCTGTGTTTCTTCATCTGTGGGAATTGTACAGAGCACTGCGATTGGAATCAAAGGGTTTGCAGTGAGGAAAATGAAAAATCCCAAGGGACGCTGACTGGTTTGAAAGACTTCAAACTGTTTACACCCACTCCTTTTTCCTTTTTCCTCATTATCTGGGACTTTAAGAGTACTCTAGCATGGAAACATCTTAAAGTGGAAAGGCTGGGACACTTATGGAAAGACACAGACTGAATGAGGTTCCAGCATCGAACGAAGATCTTCGTACAACCAGCTCAGGGTTACCTTCATGTGTGGGCTTCAGACTGACGCAGCCTATCTTGACTCGAAGGACCTCATGGCTCTCTGCAATTATAAATGGGACTGATTGAACTTTTCAGCAGCCCTGTTTATATTTACACATTCTTGTCTGGTTAAAAGTTGTTTTTTTGGTTTTGTGGGTCCTTTGTGTTATTTCTCTGCGAGTGCAGCATATTTGAAAAAAACCCTGCAATGTCAACTATATCAAGAGGAGACAACAGTGACTTGCTGGGATTACTCTAAGCACTTTCTTTCCTACAAAAGAAGAATGATAAATTTATATCTGCTTTTATACGTAGGGGAATTTCTTAAGTCTTCCAGGAATTCTCTACTGTTTGGACAATTTTTGTTGTCGTTGGGGAAAACAGCAGAGTTTGGTACATTGCTAAGAGATCCTTGTGTCTTCAGAGTCTCCTGGAGACTGACGGGCAGTGACCGATCTCCCAGCTCCTCCTTCCGTCACAGCCACCCGCACCTTCCCTGCGAGGTACCCTTTACTTTGGTACAGAAGTCGCACGTCAGCGCGGTGGTCATGCAGTGAAGTGTTGAGGGTACTCTGTTTTTCAGACAGGAGGTCACAACTGTCTCTCTTCTGTTGCCTCTGTGGCAGAGACCAGGGATATCTGGCACATCTTAGAGTAGTCACAAAGTTTAGGTCTACGTCTTCATTTTGAACAGTCAGGTTTCTTCTTATTTTTTTTACTTACTTCTTGTTGTAAAGCTGATTTGCTTTCCAAAAGAACAATGTGACAGAATCACGTACCCCTCCCATTATAAAAACATGTTCTTCCATAATAAAAAACATGTCTTAAAGAGGTGAATGTGTTTCTACTAAACCTATGTTAATTAGTGACACCAGCAAAATTGAGATAACTTCTTCAAGTGCTGGGCATTCCCCTCTCTGAGAGCCTTTCCACTGTTCTTCCATCAAAGCCAACAGAAATAATCTGGCTCAGAGCACATTTTCTGACATGTCCACAATGCAAGTGAAGACCTAAACATGAAATATTTTTCAGCTGTTTGTTGAAAACCTACACGTTATCACAAATCTTTCTACTTCTGTCTTTTTTACAAGGAACACTATTTCTATCCTTGCTTAATTCTCTCTTGAAACTTGCTTTACTGTGTTCTCTTCCCTCTTCCCCTTATCCATCTGCAATACACAAAAAGCACTTTCGTTTCCCCTTCTGCCTCTATTTTACTTTCTTTTCTCTCACAACGGGTCTCCCGTGACTCCGGAGAAAAGGAGGGGTCTGTCGTCTGTTGTACAGAGGGGACACGCATAGCCCAGCACACTCTTTACTATTTTTCATAGCAGCTTGACACTATTGAGTCACTGCATCTTATAATCCACTGAAAGTTGCAAACCTAACTGGCAAACTTCACATTCCTCTTACTGAATTATTTTTTCAAACTATAATGCTCATTTATCAAGACCTTTTTGAATTCCAGTCCTGTTCACCAAACTGCTTGCTACCCTTCCCAATATAGCAGTCCAGAAAATGGGAAGTACAAAGTACTGAGCATACTCTTTAATGCGTTATTGAAGTTATTCATGAAAATATTGAATAGCAAAAACTTAGGCCCTTGTAAATGTCCATTTCACACATCCTTCTATTCTGAGCACAGATCACTGATAACTTTCTGAATACAGTTTTCCAGCCACTTTTTTATTTCTCTTGATTTACTGTATATATGTAACGTGCATGAGTATATCATGTGAGCTGGTTGCAAGACCTTGCCAAATTGAAGAGATGTTGCACCTCTCTTGTTTACAAAGAATATATTGGAATAACCAATCTATTTCCTTCTCTGGGAAGGACATTGCCTTATTTTGGCATGACCTGTCCTTGAAAAATTTGTGCTGTTATACTTTTGTCCTTGCTTGTTTTGTTTTGTTTTGTTTTTTTCTGAGACATAAATTGCTGGATTGTGTCTGGCTGTAAAGCCTTTCATAAGTAAATGAAATTGCCAATTCAAAGCCAGTCAGAAAGAAATGGGAAGATTTTCAATAGTTGAATTGAGCAAATTGTGCAAAATAAGCAAGATGGTCTCAATGCCCTTTCCCGTAGGCAGGTGTACAATGACGTACAACGGGGGTGAAGAAGCAGAGCAAGTGCTGATGCCAATAGGCATCCCTTCGTCTGTACCTCCTCAGAGCTGACCTTTTTCTCAAAGCACACTCTGTGTAATCATTTCGTATTTACCAAAACACCTAAACTCCTAATGGCTAGTTGTTATTTGATTGTATTTGGCTTTCAAATTGCAGTCGGTGGTAGGAAGAGTTAGAGGGAAGGATTTCAAAGTCCTACAGTATTTGCACCCCTCTGCTCCAGTAAAACCAGTGGCAAAACTCTTGCTGGCTTTGGTGAAAGCCAAGTTGGGTGAACTCTCAGTGCGTTTGAAAGCTGTTTTGTATTTGACCCACTCGGTCAACCTAACAATACACACATTAAATAAGAACCTACCGGAGAGTTCTCCCCTCTCGCATACCAGAGCTGGTCTGCTGGAAGAAGTGAGGTCCTGCACCCTCCTCGGCAAAGGAGGGCAGCGGGTGTGGGGAGCTCTGCGGTCCCCGGGGGCAGCCCCTGCCCCGGACCCCATCCCAGCTCACCCCCTCCCTCCTGCGAGGCCGCTCCCGGAGGGAGCGCTGGAAAATACGGAGGTCCTTCCTCCTAAGTCGAGGTTAACTTTTAGAGTAGAAAGGTTTAAAAATGCTTGTTCTTAAACCGCCCCTGCCAAATGGCAACCTCACAATTTACTGTCCCCTCCAAACCAGGCCGGTCACAGCAGGCAATACGGGCTCTGGCAAGTCGCAGCTGCTGTAACATCTGTTTTGTGCCCCTGAAAAGGGACGTAGCCTGCTCACGTGCGTCAGAGTTGGCACAACTACCGCGTTTTATTGCACACCAAAGCGCTCCGTTCTGCAGGTCACTTCAAGCCTATTTCTGATTTTAATGGGACTAATGGCAGTACTAAATACTCCCGTTGGCACCAAGTGTGTATAGCCCATTTCTATGACTTAATAAAAGTAAAATAAACATAATATTTTCCCTCTGAAAATATATGGAAATAATATCTTTAAAAAAGAGCCTAAAATAGATTAAAAAATAGGTCATGAAAAAGACCTTTCCTTTTTATTATTTCAAACCATAATAATTCATATTCATTTTGGCTCCTTCAACAGCAGCTAGTGGTGATGAAGTAACTGAAAAAGAGCATAAATCACTGAATCAGGGCTTAGTAACTCATGTAATATCGTGACCTATATGTTCCTATTAGGTGACTTGCTACAGTCACGAGGTTCCAAGTTGAAAAGAATGTGCATTTCTTTAGAAACATATAGCTGGGTGGTTGGAAAAAAAGCGTATAGAGGATACTAATAAAAAAGCATGCAGCTGAACATGGAAAGACAAGGCTGTGAGTTACTGCCGTTGTACTTTTTCTCAAAATCCATCTGTTTATCATAAATTTTCACGTCTGTGCAAGCATATTAAGAGATATTCAGTGATGTGGTGGTTATTGGAGTCATTACAAAAACAACAAACCTGAGGAGAACGCCAGTTTTTTTTATTTTTTATTTACTATACAGGACAAGCAATAAAACACACTCGTAACGTTTTGAAACCTCGCAGTTACACTGAGCAAGCACTCGGTAGGAAAAGCCCAGTTTTGCAGCAGGTTTCAATTACATCTATAGCGGATTTCAGGGCAGTTACATCAGCTCCTGCACGCCGGGCAAATCGCGAGGCTGATTAGTGTGGATGAATTGTGCAAATAGGCAGCTTGTGCTTCTTCTCTCGGTTATTTCAGCTCCGTTTTCTTCTGCTAACACACAGGTTTCTCCAGAAGCAGTCAGTGTTTTCAAAATAGCCCTGTAATGAACTGTAGGCAGGATTTTGCCTGTTCAGAGATCAGGCTGATGATGAAATTGCCTTTCCTGAGAACCCAGGAGTCTATGAACACATTGGCTGTATATTTGGGCTGTTTATTTAGATTTATTTTAAATTCTTACCTTAGGTAGGCACAATTTTTATTCCACTATTCAACAGAAAAAAATATAACATGAACATTTTCCCAGTTTAATCATTAAGAAGCAGACTGTGGTGTTTGGAGAACAGATTTTAAATGAGAGGAGGGGGAGACTTCACAAAAGATTAAATGATTTGCTATTTGGTGATGTCTTAAAAGCAAATTGAGCATTGGAAAAGACAACTGTAGGTTAAATATGGCCTCTGTGGGCTTTTACAGTACAGAGTCCTGCCAGGCCTTTAGGAAGACAATTGCAAAATCAGCAAGCCAAACACCATAATCAATTGCTTGTCTAGACATCATCCTCCCACCTCTTTTCCAGCCCTCGTCTCTCTCCACGGCCATTCCTGAAATACCTCGGCAGCAACTGCCTGCGCATCCTTGCAGACAAGCAAGGAATCTCCCTGCGATGCTCCAAACATCTCGGCGATTTATTTCTTCTTGCCATTTGACTTGGGGAACAAGTGTCCTCAGAGGCAAGAGGAAGGCGAGGAGGAAGCGTAGGTCTGGCATGATGTGGTGCCGGTAGGAAAAGGTGAATGCGGCACGCAGAGCTGAGGGGGCTGGCATGTGTGTGGCTGTGGTTGGGGATGCCCATGAAGATGGTGAGCTTGCCAAGCTGTCCAAGGAGGGAATCAGTGTTGCCTCCATCAGTGCTCCCATGTGCAGCAATGGGGCCTCTCGTGGGTGCGGGAGCTGCGAAATGCCTGCTAGGAGAAGGTGCAAGCAGCCATAGGAAGACTTTTTGGCTGTACTCCCTTTTCCTGGCCTTCCCCCTCTGCTCTCAGCAAACTGGGAGATGAGGAGAAGACTGCAGGAGCCGCAACCCAATGATGCGGCTGAGATGGAGGCAGGTGGGGTGGCTCCTCCTGCCCACGGGAGTGTCTGGCCATGGCCGTGGGCCACACGGGCTCTGGGGTTCACAGGGGCAGCAGCAGATGCCAGCTGTGGGGAAGGGGTGGGTGGGAGGAGGGCTGGTTCCCCAAAGGATCCCAGGGCTGGTGGGCAGCGTGGTCCTTGTGCGGGCACTGGGAGGGCGAGGGGCTGGTGGAGGTACAGGGCTCTTGGTGGTCAAGGAGGCTGTGAAAAGAGGTTTGCTGGGAATCAGAGAATCACAGAATCGGTTTGGTTGGAAGAGACCTCTGGGATCATGGAGTCCAACCTTTGCCCTCACACCCCCATGTCAACTAGACCATGGCACTAAGTGCCGGTTCCAGCCTGGTGAAAAGCAGGACAAAATCCCATCCTGCTGTCGCATGGCTGGCTAATGACTTAGTAAGAGATTCAGTGCAATTTCCTTTCCAAAAGAAGATGTTTTGAAGTAAGCCTGTACATTTCACAGATGTGCCAATATACTGGCTGACACAGTTCCTATTCCAGAAGAAGAATATATTATTTCTTCTTGATAGGAGGTCAAATAAAGAAGGGAATGGACTGAAACCACATTCCAGCATATTTGTTATTTCCAAGCTCCTAATTGAGAAAAACAGAGTTACACAACGTTTTTTGCTATTTCATCCATGATTGTTCTCCGAGGGATCAGATATTACAAGAGACACTGATGTGGACAGCCTGGGCAAATATCTCCTTTAAAATTCCAGCAGGATGAAGAACAAGATTTTCTGGAAATCACTCTGTCCAAAACACTGTCCAAATTCCATTTGAACAAAAAGACACATCCACAAATGGTACACAGGGACAGCTTGCAGGCTTCGGTGGCCAGTCCTGTTTAACTCAACCTCTGCTGTCAGGTGGGAAGACTCCCGCACTCTTAAAAATGCTATAAGCACCTCTTTTTTTTTTAAAACCCTGACAGGATCTTGTGGTTTTAAATTCTCACTTTTGGAGTCTTCAGCCTGAGGTGTTATGGGAATAACATCTATTCTGCTCAAGAGAGACGGGCTGGGGAGTCGGCTAGAGCCGTGGCCATCTGACTGCCAGCACGCTTGATGTTCAGCTGTGTTTTGGACGGCTGAGCACAGCTCTCTGCAGCATGAGCCTGACCTAGAAGAGCCCTAAGCAGCACAAACGTGGTGTGAGCCCTTCAGTGCTCCTTGGCCTTGGTACCTGGGCCTCGTTAGTTTAGCTGTGAAGCACTGTCCTCTGAGTCCTTCTTCTCTGGAGGAGCTGAGCATCCACGGTCTTCATAGCAATCATTTTCACAGCATCTTCGTGACATTTAGGGACCCAAACCCCTTAATTTCCTTTGAATGCTTTCATCTGGCTTTTTAAAGAAAACAGTGAGCATGGAGGGTGTTGGGTTAATGGCCATGTTTTCCTTTCATCCTCCAGTTCAGCACCCTGCTGAAACCTACGGTATTTAAGTTTTGGGAAGCCAAGATAGTTCACTACTCTGTATTGCAATGTTTGGCAAGACAGTGCTTTGCCTGTGATGCCTGTGTGCCATGCATGTGTCTGAAGGGCTCGGTGGCTAATTTCATCATTATTTACTCTACAAGACACAGGAAGAGGAGCACACAAGAGGGAAAGGAGTTAAACCACTGATCCCAGACAAACATGGTTCAGGATGAGTTAACTGGGTATGTCAGCAAAAATCACCTTCAGTCCTGGCGACAAAGCTGCAATGGCAGAGGAATTTATAAACAGAAGTTGTTTCATGCCTCCAAAAGAGTGGGACCTGCAACACATATTTCGGCCGAAACTGGCACAATAAAATTCATATTGTGGGACTAGCCTTCCACAAAAGGTTAGGACAATAATTACAGGTTAGAAAGACCAGTCAGGCTCTCCTTCTGCCCATCTTCCAGGCTAACACAGGACATGGTTCTGCCTTCAGTATCCGACCACCTGAAGGACTGTGCTGGGAGGAGTTCCACTAATCCCTCTGGCTTTAGGTATCAGGCATTATCAGACAGGCATTATCTCATTATCAGACAGAAAACATGACAGAAAGTCATTGCTTTTCTTCACGAGCATTTGGAGTGTCTAAACAGCAGCTGTTCCACTGCTGCTTTTTAACAATGCTGCATATTATAGTGATGGTCTTGCCCCAAAAGTCGTGCTGGTGAGCCCTGTCACCGCAGGGAGTGACTCTTCTTAGCCACTTTCTCAGCCAGCCTGGTCTGATCATGAAATGCCTCAACTGGACCAGTTGCTGTCAAGTCATTTCTCAGAGGAAGGGAGCTACATCCCAATTCTTGGACAAGCATGTTTGAGGGACGCCAATGTCTGGCTCGTATTTCTGCTACTGCAGCACTTCAAAATCTTATATCCCAAGTCACTTCTTTCTGCACCGTGTCTAGATGCCCCTTGGCTTTGCTGCTTTCTGAGACCTCGCTGCTCTCTGCACCTTCCTGAGGAGGGGACGTGGGGAGGGAGGTGCTGAGCTCTTCTCCCCGGTACCCAGTGGTAGGAGGTGCGGGAATGGCTCAAGGCTGTGCCAGGGGAGCTTCAGACTGGACAGGAGGAAGCATTTCTTTAGCGAGAGGGCGGTCAAACCCTGGAACAGGCTTCCTAGAGAGGTGGTCGATGTCCCCGGGCTGTCCGTGTTTCGGAGGCGTTTGGACAATGCCCTTAACAACATGCTTTAACTTGGTCAGCCCTGAAGTGCTCAGGTTCTGTTCTGTTCTGTTCTGTTCTGTTCTGTTCTGTTCTGTTCTGTTCTGTTCTGTTCTGTTCTGTTCTGTTCTGTTCTGTTCTGTTCTGTTCTGTTCTGTTCTGTTCTGTTCTGTTCTGTTCTGTTCTGTTCTATTCTAATTTCTCATGCCCCTAGGATTTTGCCTTGTGTTGACTTTCAGTTTATAAGGCTGGGTGCAGTTTTTGATCTCACGGTCTGATCCTGTTCCGGAGACTTCACAGCAGTTAAAGGCCAGACCTTTCCTCCCAGTCTGCATCTGTTTGGTGGTGCATCCGCAGCACGGACTGTGTCTTTCTTTCTCTATGAAGAAAATAAATAGATCGTGGTCTCTCACCAGTCACCATTCTCGCGCTCAGACTGGACCACACTCACTCTGCAGGGACTGCACAATTTAGGTGGAAGTAGACATGGTTTGAATTGGCTTCTTGCATTTTCTGCTCGTGGTGTTAGACGTGTAACCCTGTACCAAAGAAAGAGCTCGAAAGAGAAATCTGCCTTCTCTGAGTAAACCTGCAGCAGTCCACCTCTGCGTGTATCCTACAGTTCAGCAATTAATGGTGAGACGTTTACAAACGAAGGTTCATTGCTCATGCAATAGACAGTCATTTTGCAGCTAACGCACCCCTGCATGCTTGAGAAAATCCAGCAAAGTGTAGTAAGTGAAGAGTCAAACAAGGGGAAGAAAAATCTGCAATGCTATAATTGAAGTGGCCAAAGAAAACAGCTCTGGAACAGCAGTTACTTAAAGACAAAAGCTCTTATACACACAAAAATTAAAGCACGTATTAGCCTGATTTCCAAATGCAATGTGACCTGTGCCTGTCTCTCTCTTTAACCTCCTTTCAAACAAATTTTGACACACGCATCCCCCTGCCAATTTTGGGTAGGCAAGACTGCAGTTAGCAATTTCAAAGATACCACATGCTTACAAAATCAGCAGCCGTGTAGGGGAGGAAAATTCAAATAAAAGCTATTGTGAAAGGGAAAACAGAGAGCGCTGCATCCTTACCAGCCCCACGCTGCGGCAGCCAGGGTGTGCACGGGGCCGGGCAGGGTGACGTGAGCAGGTACGGATGACGTGGGAAGGAGCTGGGAAGAGAGGTTGGGGGATATTCCTTTGGCTGGTTTAATTTTAGAGTTATAGTTCTCTACCCTTTTCTTGGGCTTTGTGTTTTTCTTGTTTGGAAATAAAGCCATATGAATTCAATTGTATATGGGATGGGCAATACACATAGCCATAAAAATAAAACAAAATCAAGGAAAAGTGAGTGCAGAGGCTGGAACTGTGGCTGAAGTTATTGCAGTAGGATGCGGAAGGTCACCAAACAGAAAAAAATCCACAAGAAACCAGACTTTGTTGGCTTTCCTGCTCCTAGAACCGCCTTGGGTTCTGTCTGGGACATTTTTCCCTCTTATTACTTTCCAGGCTGGCTAAATTTCTCAGTAACACCTCAAATTCAAAAGCAAACTGTGGCTACAGGAGCATGTCTGTCTCAGCAATCACGATCACACATTCTTGTTTTCCCTTCCACCACCACCAAGCCATCCTAAGTCATAAAGTTTAGGTCACTGCTTGAATTTTTGCACAGTTCAGCCTATGCAAGCCTGAGGCTTTGTGACATGAGGATCTCAGCTGCGGAAAAAAAGAAATACCAAAACCAGAATGGCTTGAGGCATCATTGTCTAGCATTTTGGGTAGCGAGGGTAAAAATGCTACCAAACCAGACCATCACCCCTACAGCCCAGGTGAGGGGCAAGCTGGCAGCCCCACAAGGTGTGGGGCAGCAGAGGAGCAACCTCCAGAGAGGTTGGGACAGGACCTACACCTCTTCTGAGCAGCAGCCTTCTACCGTTGCCACAAGCTGTCCTGAACTCACCTGCTTTTCAACCTACTGTAAAAATTATCCTTAAATGACAGCGTTTATGGTACATTTGCAGAAGTTTTAGAGAAGAAGTACGCAAAGGAACATTTAGTTTTGCTCTTCGTAAAGGAAGGTTTAGGTTTGCTCTTCCCCCCGGGTACCAGCTGCCAGCCGTGCCCAGCTGAACGTGCAAGAGTTCAGATCCACTCTGCTCTCTCCTGAGGTCCCCAACCCTCATCTTTTAGCGACCCAGCAAAACGCATGTTCAGCTTTACCTCAGGCTACCTCATTGCGTAATCTCAAACATCTTCATTCCCTCGGGCACAGACCGTCGCAGCAGAGCCAGTTTACAGGAATTATCATCTCATGTGCTGGAGACTGCATCATGCTGGGCATCTGGTCCCCACGTTTCTGCCCCTGCTAATGGATATTTCTATTTACGCGGTTTCACTGGTGGGGGGGAAGCCTACCCCCAGTGTGCATCTGTTGATCTGTAGCTACGGCAGCTTGGCTTCCATTCCCCATTTCTCTGTGTCACCCCAGGATCAAGTTTGTCTCATCCCAGCAAGCAGGAAGAACAGTTATTTCTCCCAAGACATACACTGAAAGACTCTTCCTAATTCACTGTTTGCCTCAATAAAGGGAAAAGACTGAAAAAATACAATATTATGTGTCTCATCGCAGGGTAACTTCATCTTTGCCAACTTCTCCACGCGCCTGAAGAGCAGCAGAGGAGGTGAGGGCCCATCCTGACCGACTGCTGCTCCAGTACCTGGCTCTCATTCTAGATGTAGATGTGGCCTCATCTGCCAGAACAAGAATCAACGCTGTAAATGCTTACTGTGCAATAAAACCTAATGAGCCCTTTCTTTTCTCAGCATTTTCACGTTTTCAAGGTAATCAGTAGGCAAAAGACACTGCTGCCCAGCCACTCCTATCTGCCAGACTGCTCTCAGATATGCAGAAGTCAGTGATTTCTGCTTCTTTGCAGCGAAAAGGACGATTATTGTTTCTGACTCAGCTCAGAAGATTTTGTCATGTCTGATTTTGCCGGAGGCTCCAGCCCTTCACGCCAAGTTATGGTATCACACAGCAAGAACAGCTAAACAGCCCCAGATGGCCTGGTGGGTTTGCCTTAGCCCCCTGGGTTTTTAGCAGCACTGACAGAGACCCTGTTACTCTTGGACAGCGCGGAGGTTGCTTTTCTGAGCCAGGTTTGTCAACAGTCTAGGTGGATTCTCCAGGGCTCCGTTCTGGGACTCGGCGCGCTTTGGCTTGGCGCGTGTTTAAAGTACACTCCGGTTTTGAATAAATCATATCCTCATGTACTACCATAAAGGAATGTGGATGATACTCTTGCGGTTATCCACAACATCTTTGTGGAGATTTTGGGAAGAAAAACAAGTAGCACCCTTCCAGATATTTTGAAATGCTACCTCCAACTGTGAGGGAGAAAAAAAGTTTAAAGAGAAATTAAGCTGTCATGAGTTGTTTGGACTAATAACCACCAGTAGAAGAATAAGCTAGTTTCTAAAAATATTGTTCAGCTGAATCCTCTGTGGCTGTTTTTTTTTTTTTTTACTGACCCATGCAGTAATGCACACACTATTAAAAAAAAGGCTAAATATTCAGTGACTTGATAGGCAGCTAGTGAGCTCTAAAATACAGTTTTGTCGCACAGGTGTTGGCTTGCATAAACTGAAAGACAGGGCAAAGTTGGTACCGGGTGCTGTAGAGAAGCATCATCATCCGTCATCTTTCAGGGTGGCTCGTTTTGTTGGTAACAGCTCCAGCTGTGGTCTCAGTCAAGATACTTTACCTGCAAAGGCTGAACTAAAAGGATCTGCAGAGACGTCTCAGTGTGGTACAGTATAACAAATCTGCTAGATTTATTGAAGTGTCAGGTTTGGGATTCGGTGTTCAAGCGCTCCTTCATTGGGATGCAACAGGTACTCTGACAACTTGTTCAAAAGAAAAATCAGGTCTCCATGATGTGCAAGTGTTATGTCATGCTGAGCTGAAATAGGAAGAGACCATTCTTTTAGCTCAGTTTGGGTCATTATGACTGTATCCTGCCATTGATCTATATCTGGGTCTCCAAGCCGTGTCCATTAAGAGGTCTGAAAAAGTATCAATGGCAGGATGTAGCCCTTTGTTCTTTCGCGTTACAATCACAAGGAATTAGAGTGGGATCTGGCTCCCAGGACTCTAAGCTGGCCTGCAGCTATTAGCTTTATGAGAATAGCTTGCATCCCTCGATGAGAAAAGCCTTTGGAAAAACAGGCTGTCATCCCATAGCTTCCAAGCTCTGAGATTGCCAAGTAGCAACGTCGTACAAGCATACCAGCCATTTGGTGGTGGTTTGTATTTAATGTCAATGTGTTCTTGGGTCCTTCTGGCAACGCTTCTCGACCTACCTCCATTTATTATGTTTTGATCCCTCATCAAACAGATGTTTGGTTTCCCCAAAGGCTCTTGCACGCCGCGTTAGCCCCGTACGTGCACACGCTTGGCTGCAGAGCAGCGGCGAGGAGGGAGGGGAGAGCCCGGAGCACGTCCCTCTTCGGGTGGCCGCGGGAGATCTTGCCGTTACCGAGCCAGAGAAAGGGAGCAGCCTTGCCGTCAGTGATCAAAACCTGTTCCACCCACTTCCATTCACAACCCATTTGATGTTTTGGGTTTAATGCCGACCAGAAACCCAGTCAAAGCTCTTAAAGTACTTGAGCAGGAATAGTATTTTGGAATTTGAGCCAAGTAACTCAGACCAATTCATTTGTCTAAATATTTTCCTTGTGGAAATTTATTTTCATCCAGAGCACTCTTGTGAAAATTATTTAGGCATTGTATCTGCTTTGAAAAAGCATCTCCTCTATAATTTTGCAGTCTTTGGGGGTAATTTAATGCTGAATACTATTAATAGACTAGGTTAAAAAAAAAGCACCCTTTTTAAAACTAGCCTTTGCCACTAATGGAAGGAATTTAAATGAAGCCTTTTGTTCATACAGAACACATGCCGGCACTCAAGACTGCATGTTTATGCATATTATTTTATTAAAGGATTCACAATGTGCTTCTGGGCTGTTCCAGAAGTCAGTTTTACAATGAGATACTTGTTAGTGAAAGGAGGATAATTTTGATGATGATTTTATGGACAAATACTTTTTAATCACAGAAAATTTGCAACTTATTTCTGAATTGTAAGTTGAAGCCTCTTTTATCCATATCTGTATGACATTAACAGACATGAAGAGCAATGCAGTAAAGAAGTATCCAGAGCAAATGGTCTGTAAGCATAACATTATGTGATGCTCCAAGTGCTCTACAGAAGACTGTTACCGTACTGCTCTAGTGATTTCTCAGGTGGACTTTGATTCCAGAGGCTGTACGACTGACCAGCCTGCCAACTCCCAGTTTACCAATACTAATGTATTGGTCATGTCCAACTGTTAATGCACCTATTTTTAAATATTTTGTAGTTTAAAACAAGATTGAAGGGAAAAGATCTCGGTGTAACCCTATACAACTAAAGTCTGTTTCACTATCAGTCACTACCCTTGCATATTAAAGTCACCTTCGCTGCCAGGGTGACAGTGGTCATGTGCTGTCCATAGTGAACATGTGCTGTCTGTCTATAACAGAACATGTAGGGAACCATTTCAAAGCTGTCTGCTTTGTCAGGTCCGAGGTCCAAAATCACTGGAAAGGGCAAGGAGCACTATGGGAGCTCGGGTGGGTTCACCACTCGCCCTGTCTCTTGACTCTTGCACCTTCGTTTCTGCCAGCCCCAGATCTCTGGTTACTCTACAGTTCATGGGGGTTCCTTCCCCTCTTTCTTTTGATCAGTTTGGAAGTTAAAACGTGCTGTCCCCAAGAGCCGAAGGCAGTGAGTGCCGAGCAGCGCAGGCACGGGGCTGTAGGTTGGCTGGGGGCTTGGCAAGCCGTAGGGCTCAGCAGAGTGCCCATGGCACGTCCTTCACCTCGCACCCCTTTCAGGTCTTTCCCTTCTGGCTCCTTGAAGGAACCTCTGAGGAGAGCAGGAACACACTGGAAGTTGAACACGAAGAGGCAATCGAGGGGTTCAGGAGAGGACACGAGTTTGATCAGTAAAACACCATCACACTGAGCTTCTTCCCCTTGGACATCTCCTCAAGTGAAGATGCAAAACAATGTCTCCTGATGGCTCCAGCCGTCCCTGCGTAGGAGCACAGCTCCGAATTCAGTTTCCACAGGGGAGATTTCTTTTTCTTTTACTTGGATAGTGGTTAAACACAACATTTGGGTTTTACGTTTCTGTCCTGCCTGAAGCAACGCCTTCCCTGCATGTCCCAGACTGCTGCTGCTGTTTGATGGAGAGGCAAAACACAGGCTTTTGTTTTGGACTGCTCATGGGTTTGGAGGCGTTTCATGCCTCATCATAGCCGATGCTGGGACTCAAAGCTCTCCTGTGTTGTGCACACTGTTAACCAGCCAGCAATTTCGAAAATATTTTTATTGCTGCTAATTACGCTTCAGGGAGACTGTAAAACAGAGTCTTTATGGGACGCTCTGGGCTGTCTATGCCTGGTGGAAAAATAGGAGTGTGATTAGCCACGCTTGCTAGCCAGAGCATCGCAGCGATTGCCTCCATGTCCCTGTGCCCAGCTTGTGCCAGGCTGCTTGGGGGATGTTTACAGTTTGCCTTCTCACAGCTATTCCAAACACTGATACTCACTCGGGAGGGAAAAGAGCCATAATTTGTTCAATATCTTTCTGTTTCTGAAATTAGCACTTCATCCAGCCTCACTCGGTGGACGGCAAACGTCCCGGTTTAAAGTAGCTGCCCTGGCTTGGTCTAAGGCAGGCAAGGGCGGTGGGGAGAGGCTGTCCATGCAGCGCCAAGGATGCAGCCAGGTTTACTCCTGGTGTCCATCTCCACCATGTTACCCCTGACACCAGTGGGAGTGGGTGGGGTGCTGGGGAAGGAGCTCCTGCAGCTATCTGGGGCACTGCAGAGCTGTAGCTCTGGCCCAACCTGTGCTGCACTGCCAGGGCTGCCTTAGGCCAGCCTAAGTCCACACGCAGCCAAAAGGCCGCCCCTACCCGCTCCTTTACCTCTGGCCATACTGGATTTTCCCCTTTCTTTAGTGCCAGCACGAATGCTTCTAACCACACCGCCGGCACGTGGCAGGAGATGAGCGAAAGAAGGGCGTTCGGATGGCTGGGGACTAGAGGGGGCATTGAAGTGCCTCCTTCGGTCACCATATAGATTCGAGAGAGGTTGTAGCGTAAGTGCATCACGAAGCCTCACTAGGATGTCCTTGAGCCACACACCGGCCCTACATCTGCAGAATAGGTGCTGTCCCTGCCCCTCGGGTTTGCGTGACACCAGGCTGAAGTGTAGCAAAGAGCCAGCGCTGAAAGCTGCTGCAGCAAAGAGAGGGTTTATTTGTGCTCAAGAGGAGAGGAGAGGAGGGGAAAAGAAAGACTTTACATTCAAAAAAAAAAAACCCCAAAAAACAGGGAAGAGAAGTGGATAAAGACATTAGCACAATTCCTTCTAAGGTACTGAGAAAAGTAAAGCTAATGGGAGAAAAGAATCTTGTCCCAACAGCTGTGCAAATCCATGGAGAGCCTCGCAGGGGCACGACTACCCGATAAAGCTGAAAAGAAGTTGGTGGGCAGCACAAGGCTGGGAAATACACCTTCTCCATGGCACGCTGCCGTCCCTGCCCCTCTGGGTGGGCTGCCCACCTCCTCGCTGCCCTCAGCATCTCGCCAACGGAGATGCAACCGCAGCTTGCTCCTTTCACGCTTCCCCTTGGCCTCTGCGCAAACACTGAAGACACAAAATGCCGGTCCCTGCCTCCACCCATGGAAACCTGGAGCTGCTTCTGGCCCAGAAGAGCCACGCCGGGCTGGTGGTGCGAATAGCAGCTCATTTTGTGGATTTGAACATTGCAGGGCAAATTAAGGATAAAACATTTTCTTTAAGCTTAAAATGACATGCTTTTGCTGGATTTGAGTCACACTTGAGCTATTTTAAAACTCTCTTAGAATGCTTTATTTTATTTTTCAAGAGTAATAAGTGAAGATGGGCCAGATTAAAAGCTGTGGCCCAAACAGTGCTGAGCTTGGGTGGGGGTGGATAGAGAACTACATCGCAGTTTTCCAGTTTGGCTTATCCTGTTGTAGGAGACTTTTGGAAACTATCTTGTACTCGAATGCTCTTTGTGCTCGAGGTTTTCCTTCCACAAATTCACTTCTTTTGCGACTCATCAAAGCGCAGTTTGAATGAGTATTGGCTTGACTGTGGCGAGCTCAATTTTTAAAGGAACAAGGCTCAAAAGGCCGAAGATCTGGTAGATCCCTGCCAGACTGAACTGCAAATTGGAGTGAAAAGCAGCAATTTTGATTTGGAAGTCCCATATACAAAAAGTTTTCCATCCTAGGGGAGCTTGAACCCAACCAACTTTCTCTTTGAAGGAGCCAAAAATTTCAACGTGAAATCCTGCCTGGAAAGACTTGCACGCTTGAGCTGATGGGATCATGTGAAGAAACTTCGTCTGTAACCACAGAAACTGAAAATCCAAAGACATTTGCTGAGCCTGAGCTTTATTTCTGTCAGGAAACACCCTCATTTGCTAGGTCTGGGTGCCTGCTCCTCCTCCACCTGTGCCGTGCTTGATGCTGTGAGCACTGATCCCCCAGGGAAGAGGGATCCGGCAGGTGCCTGCTGGTGTCCGTGTCACTTAGGGACGGATGCCCACCTGGGTCTTATGTTACCCACGCCCCTGCGTGCCTGGTGCTTCTTGGGATCAAGGGCAGCAACCTTGGAGGTCCCAAGCGATGAGCAGCAGTGTTCCCAAATTACAAAAAGTCAAACTATTGGCATCCCTAACGTGCACCTAGAGCTGCGGGTGAGCGGCGATGTCTCCCACAAGTCCTGTCACTGCTGCCAGCTAGAAGAAGGTGGGAGGCGTTGGGTTGGTGGCATGTCTCCGGGGTGTGCACGCTCCTGGGCTGGCCACTGAAAAGAGCTGCTGGTAGCCAGGGCAGTGAGGTGCGCAAGTGGGGCTGGTGCTGCCACAATGGGCTGGCCACGCCGAGACAAAACGAGGGCAAACCGAAGGTCTCGGTGGGGTTGGAAGGACACGTGCACACACAAACATACACATCTCCTGCTGCCCACACCACACAGAAAGGCACTGGACCTTCAGAGACTTTGTGGGCCAGAGACAGAAGAGTTGGGGATCCGTCAAGGCAAACACAGCCTGATCCCCTCGGCTCAGTCACTTCAACCCATGTGCCTGCGTGCTCTTCTCCTAGAGTAGGAGTCTCATAAATAACCCACCGGTTATCTGTCTCTTGACAGCCTTCCAGGCCTCACCTTTGAAGCCCCAAAGTGCTTCCAAGCAGTGATGTCAAACACAAGGGAAGCAGGTGTCTGCTGCTGGCGCTTGCCTTTTCGTGACAAGCTTTCCCAACACATGGAGGTAACGCCGGGCGCGAAGTTGCTGAAGGCGGCACCTTCTTCTGTTCACATGCATTTTTCTGGACTCTGTAAAGAGCAACGACAGAAGTGTTAAAAGAAATTAATTTCAATGCTTGCCAGGAGGCAATTGCAGACAAGCCTCGCTCATGACAAGTCTCAGCTTAGATTATTGATTTATTGTTTGTGCGGTACACACCTTCGCATTTCAAAGGCCAGGAAAGTTTTTGTGACAGTGCCAAAACATGAGCAAGTAACAGAAAAATTAAATATCCCCAAGCAGAGGTACTGTATGGGAGATTCATAGTCTCAGGAGGTGCTCCGCTTTTGGGTCCTGCCCAGCGTGGGCCACTAGCCCAAGGTGCCCTGTGGGATAACCTCATTCAGATGAAATGATGGATTGCCACACAGTCTTTCCAAGGAGGTTACACACTTCCTAGGAGCCTTTTTCAAAGTGAAATCCCCCTGAATTGTCCCACTGAGGTTTTTGGATCAGGCCCTTCAATGCCAGAGGTTAAAGGAGCATGGATGAGATAATTTTCAACAAGAGCACAGGAAAGAAGTAAATGTCTGCATCTCATTTTCCGTGACATTTTTCTGTATAGGAATTGGACACCTTGGGCATGAGCCCTCCCAAGTCATCATGCTTCATTTCTGGGAAATGGTGAATATGAGAAAAATGCCAAACTCCAAAGTCAGGTCACAAACCGGTCAGGTACCTTCCCCATCAGTAGCATCTTTCCCACGTGGTTCCTGCTTTGCTATCAGCCAGCGGGGTGAGCTGGTTACGCACAAATCTCTAATTTCCATGTTATTTGAGTAGACAAGGGCCAGGCTGGTAGAGTCTTAAATGGCAAGATTTGAACTGCGATTTGTGGTTGTTCTTCCCATCCTCAGTGCTAAAAGCATGGCTGAAATCCTGACCTTACGGTAAAGGATGGCAAGAAGTCCCTGTATGCAAGAGATGTCAGGTTGTAATTTTAAAAGCCTAGCAGTGCAATAATAAACAGAAAACATGATTGCTGTCATTCCAGCAAAGGGTAATAAACTCTTTATGGAGATGGTAAATTCAATCCCAGAATGATGCAATAATTTAGACAATAATTCACATCAGCCAGCAAAATCAGACAAAGTTCCCATTGACTTCAGCGAGGGCAGGATCGGTCCCGGAGGACACTCTGGCTTGCTTTGGCCAAGAGCTTACAGTATTTAACCTCACGTTTTCCAGTGGAGAGAGCCACGCAAGCCATCTCTTACCTCACTGTGTCCCAGTGCTCGGAGGCTGCTGTAAGAAAACATCTGCCGAAGAAAGCACGGAAGGAAAGGATGGGACCCAGTGGACCTGGTTTGGGTACTGAGCTCACGCATGTGTTCCAGGTCCCAACTAAAGCCCTTCTCCAGCAGTAAGTGTCAACGTGCCCCGTACAGTTAAAGGTGGTTTTGCAGGTGGGTCCACGCAGAGGACCTGCCCGCCGAGAAGCATGGGTGTAGGAAGTGAAGCTGTGGGTGTTGGCCCTCACCTGGTGCTGCCGTGATGGCTGGGCATCGCCTGGTCCTGGGCACGGACAGTCCCTGTTCCCAAATAATCTCTTTCGTGATAAACCCCCAGATTGTTTACCACGGAAGGTGAAGTTTCCCGATTGCTTTAAATTGATGTAAGTGTGGGCTGCTGCTGGCGGGAGCCGTCTCATTCTCCCCTTTGCCTCTGGGCTGGTTCCTGCCCCCCCTGTGCTGCTGGGACTGCTCAGCGCTTCGTGGGTTTGGCAGGCTCAGCTTTCAGCCAGAGCAAGTTCCCCCCGCCTGACTTTGACATTCAGCCTCCTTTTCCCTGTTTTCCGCTGGGAAAGGGGGACTGACCCTTCAGTGGCATTGCCAAAACAGCCTCTTTGTGAGCCGTCCTTCTGCCCGTCGGTGCCACAAGGAAGGGCGAAGTCCTGACTTTTGCAGTGGAGGGCAAAAAATTCTGCAATAGACGGGATGTCTGCAGCCGCACAATGCCGGGATAAACAGGAGAGAAAATGTTACTGCTGTCATTTGAAGCTGGGGTAATAAACTTTATGGATGTGGTGGATGCAATTCCAGTGTACCGCAGTAATTTAATAATTTACACCTTCAGCAGCCATGCAAACTTGCTTGAGCTGAGCATGAAACCACATCCTACAAGACAGTGAACAGCTATAATCTTACCAAAAGTACTAAAATAGCTGACTAGAGAGAGTATCAGCTCTCTCAAACTGTCCTTTGATTTACATTCACACAAACTGTCCCGAGTAAAGGATGGGATGCTGAAGACGCTGGGAGGTGTACCCTGCAGCCCAGGCCAAAACCTGACCTGCTGCAGACCTGAGCTGGATCACCCACATATAATCCAGCTCCTGGGGATGCCCAGGGGGTCAGGACTGCCGGCAGAAGCTCAAAACCATCCCCAGGTTTAACAGGCTTAGTTAAACCCAACTCCCAGACACGAGAAGGACTAAAGGGTTTGGCAGGCAGGAGCATCTCAAGACAACGCAGACCTGCAAAAAGCAATTTAGGGAGCAAATCTCTGTAGATGCACCCTCCCAACCGCACGTTCAGCGAGGCGGACCGAAAACACGAGCTGGCTGTTTTGCAGGCCTGGCTCCATGCCCGTGTCCGACAGCTCCGTGCCGGCACAGCCAGCCGGCGGGTCCCAGGGGTGCCGCGGCCCCTCTGCACCAGCCCAAGCAGGTACGGGCACCCTCCTCCCAGCCGGCGGGGAGCAAGCCGAGCATCGTTAGCATCACTGTTGGTATAACAAGTTAGGGGACAAAGAGATACAGAAGCGATAGCCGAGGGTTTAACAGGGGAGCAGGCTGGCTCCGGAGCAGCCACCAGACCCCGTTTTCCTTTCTTTTGGGGCTGTGCGGAGGCAGCAGCTGACGGGCGTTTCTGTGGGCCCCCGGTTCAGCGTCGAGGCAGGCAGTTAGAGGAGACGGTGAAGATATTTAGTTCCCCAGGCACTCCCGGGGTGAAATTCTGGCCATAGCGAAGCCGGCGGGAACGCTGCCATTGCCTTCCACCGAGCCATGATTTCACCCCATAGGTATTAGTTTTTCCTCTCCTCCCAAGACCAGTACAGATATTAGAAAACCACAGCTATCAGCGTGCTGCAAATAAATACTCCACATCACAAACCTGGTTTCTTTGTGCAGAGGGACAAAATAAACCTAAGAGGACAGGCCAGAGAGCAGCGAGGATGCAACACAACAAAGCGCGATTACCACGAGGTGGAAGAGGTAAAAAAAAAAAAAAGCAGATTCTGTCCTTGGTAGGAAATAATATTGTGTTCTGCAAAAATAATCAGCTGACATACGCAGCTTAAAGCACACTGTGAACTTTGTGTTCCTATGGTTATAAACAGCGTCTTTCAGCGCTACACTGCGCACAGCCTTCGGCTGCCTCTCTGCCCAAGAAGCACGCAGATCAGACCAGGGGATTTATGACCAGCATGACAGACAGAAAGGCCTTTCCTGACAAAAGATCATTCTCTTGCTGAACTAAGTCTTAACTCAAACCAACCGCTCCTTTTACCACCTCAGGGTGATAAAAGGAGTGAGATGGCAGCGTGTGGCGTGGGACCAGGGAGATGGAGATGCTCCTCTTACCTTTGGGCTTTCTCCAGCCTCAGCCAGAAGATGCACCAGGTCCAGTTTTCATGTAGAGAGATGGAGAACAGTTACATGGACTAAAACTTCTTTTTCCTGTTTTTATATCCACATGGCACCACGTCATCTGGTCACCGAGAGGGACCAAGTGATGGTGCCACATACGTGACACATGTGGTCACGAAGGTGCTTTCCATGGGTGACCCTCGCAGGGTGCTCCCTTGGGTTGTTTCTGAGAATTAACTAAGTGGTTTAAGGCATTTTTTTATGAATGTCTGATGCCGAGGAGGTGCTGTGTAGTTAACATGGCTGGTTTCTAAAAAGGACTGCTGCCCGTTTCTGTTGAACATGCTAAGGGGAAAACCTGCTGTAGTGAGTATAAATGAAACTAAACAGGAAAACGAAACTGATGGCAACATCAAAAATACGGATTTGAAAGGATGGCTTTTTTTAGACACTTCTCTTACTGTAGCCCAGAGGAAATCAGCTGTGTTGCACTTTTTTTTTTTAAAAAGGGTTCAGACTTGAAACCTGCCAAATGACCCAAAAGCCATGCAGATGGAGGGGAACACAGTCCACCACGGCTGCCAACCCACAGGTATGGAGGGAATTTTGCTCAGTTTTGCATCTGGTAACTGAACTGGGGGAAGAAAAACAAAATTTTTTGCAGAAGACAGCTTGCCTCTGATAAAATCTGCTGAAGAGTAATGACCTTTCTCAAGACAATTGCTGAAGATATAAATGCATTTGCATGCTGCGGTCAAACACGGCCTTCTTATTTTCAATGTTTCTTTCACACTTGACGGGCAGACGAAGATACGCAGCTGCGCCGAGGGCTCCCGCGCACCCACCCTTCAGGGTCTCGCACAGAAAAAGCCCAGCGCCCAGCCCTGGCGGGGCTGCAGCTGCCTGCACCCACCCCAAGGGAAACCAGCTGAGCCCCTCCACGGGATGTGGACAACGTGGAGACCTTGCTCCTGTGACCACTGACTTTCTCATCCAGAGGGGAGTTCCTCTGCGTGGAAACTATTAGGATCTTTGAACTGGTTTGACTCTGTGTTTTCCACCAAGGTACTATCTCTGCTGGGAATGAGATGATCTCATGGAAAGCCTTGGGAAGCCTTGCTTCTCCCCCTCAGTAGAACAGAGAGTTTGAAACGGAGGAAAAATGGTCTCAGATTTGATCAAGCGGCTTAAAATTCAGTGGCCACCAGCACTGAAGCCAGGGCAGTTGCCTGCCTCCAATGTAGGGAAACCATTTTCCCAGCTGCTGTCACAAAAGGGGCTGAAGTTGAGAAACCAGCTGTGCTAAGGGGTGTCCAAAGCCACCCTGAAGGCCCTCCAGCAGAGGAGACCAGAGCAGAAGCATGTCCGTAGCCAGACCTTCTCAAATCTCATGTGCACCAGGAACCAGGGGACTGAGTAGAAAGAGCAGAGCCAGATGTGTCCAGATGGACACGAGACAGCCCCAGAGATGTCTTACAGCAGTGAGGATCCTGGCACGGGAGAGGTTTGCATGAAGCATTTTTTACCCTCAGACCCGCAGATTTTGTGAGTTTTGTCTGTGACTGAGGTACCTCTGTTTCAGAAACTAAAAATGCATCGTCCCCGTTCCCTTAACCATCATGTATTTCAAATAATGAGTGGAGCAGTAGCTTTCAAACTGGGCAGTAGTTTGAAAATACGCCAATGAAAAATATCCAAAGAAGTAGTTTGAAACCTCAGAGACATCAGTAGGCTGAAGAATTGGCAGCCTACAAGAGGATTCCTCATGTGAAAGCTGACAGAAGTCCCTGTCAATGGCATCTCCTCTCCCAAAGAGAGGGAGGTCGAAGGAATTACTGAACTAGGGAGACCTCGCCCTGGGTCTCTGGAAAAGCCATACCGGAGTTAGCGCGAAGACAAGCAGGGGCTGGATGTGCAAGCTGTTCTTTGGGACAGGAAGGTCAGAATGGTCAAAACATGTCAAAGCAAGGTCCATCCAGCCCAACACCACTTCTGAGCCAGTCACCAGCAGAAGAACCACCCGCTTGGTCTTGAACCTCCCATTTGCTTTGGGTGCCCCTCATTCACATAAACACACGTGCAAGAGCCAAGGGCCTCCCAGGTCCTGAGATGGCTGTTGAGGGCCAAGACGAGGAGCTGTGCCAGGGGGGCTGGAGGAAAGACCTTGAACCTCTGGAAGTTTGAAACCAGATGGGACGCACAGGAGGGATGGAGATTCACCAGGGGAGCGCAATGGGGTGGCTCGCAATACCGTACGCGTCTGTGAGCAAGGTATGCCGTGAACATCTGGTAAAAGGATAAAAATATAAAGCAGTGGTGGACGATAAATAGAAGCAGAGTGAAAAACAGAAGCTTGGCGCTGCATCTGACACAGCCGCCATTGGTAGAAGCTGTTGCGTCAATAGGTTTTGCACGTTATCCTCCTAAAACTGTGGTGCTCGTCGACTATAGTCTGTCTTGGGTACTGTAAAGTGCTTCGGACAGAGGCTGACTGATGTGTTTTCCTTATATTCTGTAAGTTATTTAATGTGCCAGTCCCTTTCACTTCTTGTGTTTTTGTGGCTGAAACAACCCTGGATTTTCAATTTTTCATCAACAGGTAGGTCCCTCAATCTTTGCCATATTTTCTAGGCTTTTTCTGTCACTCTTGCTCTATTCTGTTTGGTTTGGTTTGAGTTCATACACCCCACCACATTTTCTTTCAGGATGGTCTCCATGAGCTTTCCAAAGAGATATCCACAAAGATTAGGAGGGATAATTAAGGAGTTAGTGTCAGACTGCTACCTGGCAGCATTTTGGAGAGTTAGGCTGTGAAATCTGCTCTGATTTTTAGTATCTACGATGAACTGGGGACATGAGCCATGAGCTGGGGAAACATCTCAAACTGTCATGCACGTGAAGTGCAGTGTCTGGGGGAAAGACGGTCACACCGTGCGGCATGTCACATCTGACACTGACGGGAACATGCCCTGACCCGAGCTGATGTGCGAGGGGGGTTCTTTGCATCAAAATCACAAAAAAGAAGTCAAGCTAACATTAAACCCAGCATCTCAGAAGACTGAAACTTTCTACACCACATCAGCCGAGAGCGCCCACACAAGTGATACCGAGCCTCTTCCGTGGGGCTTTCTAGTGACTTGAACTTGTCAGTTTAAATTTATACTTCTGAATGTTTTTAGAAAGAAAAACATGTCAAAAATGTACTTGGGCAGAGCCAGCACCTCTCCTGCCAGACAGCGGCTCGGTGCCTCTCACACGAGCTTGCGGGGTTCTTGGAAACCCTGTGTCCCCACGGCCAGGGAGCAAGCAGTGCTGGGACATTGTGTAAATCTTCTGTACGTCACCGAATGCTTCTTCGAGGTCCCAAAACAGGGACGGGAGGAGCCTTCCTCAGCCGAATAAGCCTTCATTCATGTTTGGCTGAGAGGTGACCCTTCCTTAGCCTTCACGGATCCTCCCTCCCAGTGATGCTGCTCCGGCAGCCCCCGGCTTGGGGAAAACATCTCCAGGGCTGTCTGCTGCTTTTGGGATACACCACGAAGCTCTCATCAGACGGAAGCGGTCTCTTACCAATTGCCAGAAGCAACGAATTTCTAAAGAGGTTGGTGCCTTGTCCGCAGGCCTGTTTCCATGCACAACACCTCCTGCCCCGTGCCTCTGCCGGGAGGGATGCTCAGGAAGGCCGAGTTCTGTCAGCACCGGTGACAGGCCCAAACGACCGCGTATTTTTGACATCTGTCAGAAGATCGATGGATAGAAAAATCAGAGTCCATCAGAGGAGGACGGTTCTCCAGCTCAGCTCTAAGGATGGCGGTAGCATCAACACGCAGTTGTGGCTCCCCCATCTAGCTCCTGTATGCTGGTAAACAAAACCTTACGAAAAGTAAAGAATTTCAACCAATTTGTTATAGACACTCGGCTCTGGCCGCCCGTAGGGTTGCAGTCCAGGTCAGTTTAGCTAACGAGGGGTGTGTGCCACATCTCCACAGGAAAGCAGGAGGAAGACAGCAGTTACAGAAGATTGGTCTCAATACCGCCTTCCCCCAAAGGGTGACTACTTTTCTCTCATAAATACCTGATGTCTCTCTGTCACCAAAATTTTGCATCTTATCAGGTCCAATATGATGTGTATGAGGCTCGTTTTGCAATACGCTGCTCTGTTCTTTTACAGAACCACTGGAGGAGCTTCTGGCAAACAGAGCTAACTTCTTGTGCACAAACTGGACAGTTATTACCCGTCTGTCACCCCCCTCGAGACGCTTTCTTGACGGGGGTCTCAGATGGGCTGATTTGATGAAGGAGAGGTGACCGCTGGTCCCGGAGGAGCTGCAGCCATCCTCAGTCGGTGGGGAACCGCCCCGCGGGCTTCCACTCTCCGGCTGCCGCGGGCTTCGCGTCTCTTTGCGGCAGCTGCAGTTAGCTCTCAAAAGCATTGAACAGGGGGGACACGGGGACACGCTCCCACCTTTGGTGGTCGGCTATAAAGCACCTGGCTGGGGGGGCTGCCCGGTGGGGTCTCACGTTGTTTCTGACTCTTTGCACCGAAAGGAGACGGCAAAGCAAAGCTATGTCTGTGGGACAAAGAGGTACCCTCCAGGGTTCAGAGGAGATTCAGGGTGGGTGTGATAGGGGGTGAAAGCAACCAGTGTGGCTTAAATTTGCCTAATGTGGGGCAGGTAAGAGACAGTGGCCTCACGATGGGTCCCTCATTCTTCTATTTAGCAGCATAGAAACACCCTGTAGTGGAGCTGAAAAGAAGCTGGTGAATGGGAATGAGATGTTTCCAGGCCAGCTCAGTTTTCCAAATCGTAAGTCTCTTTCAATATGTTGATGCTCGATCTTTCTCCGGGTAGTATTGAAGAGAAGAAAAGACAGGTGGTATCCAATGGAGGAAAGAACAAAATAATCAGGCCTCCACCGGCAACTTATTGAGAGGCCTTGAGCAGTTTCTTTATGGTTTGTTCTTTAACTTCACCTTCTCCAGGACCAGGCACGGTGCTGGCAGGGGCCAGCCGCAATGCCAGCCGGCTGTGGTGGCCGTACCGCCGCCGCCTCTCCTGCGAGGAGCTGGGCAACGGCGGTCAGACGCGGTCCCTGCGATGAAACAGGTACGATGCTCTGCCAGGTAACGGGAGAAGGACAAACAGAAACTTTATACGTGACAAAAGTACTTCGTGACCACTGCACAGAAACTTCAGATTTTACAAAAGTGCTTCATAAACACCACACCTTTCAAGTCTCTCCCCCTGGCAAAATCCAGCCGGGTGTACGCAGCTGGACACTCCGGGTGCACTCGCAGTGTTTGCCCAGCAGTAAGAGACTCCCGTCGCGAGGGAGAACCCCTGTCTGTCCCTTGCAGGAGAAATCAAAAGTTAAAAAAGAAATAGGAGGGCAAAGTAGTTTTCTCTCTGGCCATGAGGCAGCACCCTTGAGCTGTTCACAGCAGAACCCGAAGCCAATCCACCTCGATTTTACAAGGAGTGCTTCTGGAGGCACAAGCCGCCCGTCGCTTTCCATTGACCAGCGCAAGCGACTAGGCTAGCTGCCGTGATAATTTCGTTTTCGGGACGAGTCAGGCCATGCCTACCTCTCTTGGCCATTTCCCACCTCTACGATCTTTCCAATTTCTTAAGAAAATCAGCACGTTACCGCTGGTGCCCACCCCATGCCCTTTACCAGGGTGTCCCTGGGCCCCCTGCTCACCCCACCAGGCTCTGAGCAGACTGGTGCTCCCCACAGCCACCCCCAGCTCCCAAGGACAAGGATGAGCAGGGAAAGCTGGACGGGCTCAGGGGGTGAGAAAGTGGAAAGCAGGAGCTCTAAAAAAAAAAATAATAATTACAAGGTTTGAGCGGGGGACTGAATTTGAGCCCCTAGTTTCAGGCTGTGGGCAAAAGGGTTAATGTGGTTTTTGGTTAAGTCCATGAAGAAACAGACAGAAACAGGGAAGAACTGGCAAATCTGTTCTTGGACAAGCAGGTCTGATGATATTATCCACCTCTTGAAGATGTTGAGGAATTGGAGAAGAGTGCAGTTTGCTGCCAGACAGAGACATTGTCTGGAAAACATCAGCTCATGGCCTACAGGACTTCCACTTCCCTCCAAGGCAGCTCTCCGCGTTGTTTTTGTGTGCTGTTGCCAAGCAAATAGTTGGTCGGAACGAGGTGAAGAAATCCAGCTTGCAGAGACGCCTCGCTGGCCCCCTGCAAGCCCGTTGCTGTAAATGACATATTTCCTCCAGTAAAAATGATCTCAGGGAAAAGAATAGAAAAAGAAGGGCTGTCTGATGAAAAGCTGTTTGCATCTGCAGCTGCGAGGCTGATGAGACCTCTCCGAGGGCAGCTGAAGCGATGCTACCCTTAGCGTTTCAAGGAGGCTGCATGAACCCCAGGCAAAGTCGTTCAGCCCTAGAAGACGTTTCCATCAGGAGAAGGAAACGATGCTCCGCAGAGCTTCCAGGGACACAGGCTGTGCTGAGAGCCGATGAGATTTACTTCCTTGTGCCGCGCTGCCAGGGCACTAGAAGCGTTACCCAACATTTGCTGGTGACCTACCCGACATGCAATTGGGTTTTTTGCAGTGACTGATTTGGTTGCAGCAAGAGACAGTGTTGTGCTTTTGAGGAATAGAGCAGGACTTTCCGTGAGCATGGGAAGCTGGTGCTGGACGTATGGATGTAACTGGGAAGAAAACATGTCAGTCCCATTGATGGAGGCAGGGCAGAGAGAGGAAGATGTTCCTAGAGAACCACAGGCATAATGGGGGGGATTTTACCCAGCCTGCCAACTATTCAGCAGCAAACCTCACGCTTTATAAGATGTAAAATGACCTGTAGTTCCAACCAACACCATAGGGCTGCTGACGTGGAGGCAAGTCCTACGGGAAGGAAAACTCTGGTGACCTTGGAATATTTTTTGGCTGCCTCAGCCTGAGCTGGAGCAGCTGCTGCAGAGAGCCCTGCGCTGCGGGGTGAGCACCGCTCAGGCCCCTCAGCCCCCCCGCAGCCTGTCTGCCCGAAGGTTTGCGGGGAGGCTTCGGAGGGCGGCAGCTTTCCCATTTCTTTCGTAATTCTTACACTCAACAGACACGGCGTCTTCAGACCCCCCTCGCTGAAGGGCCGGCTGACAGACAAACCCAAACACCCCACGTTTCATACGCTCACTGTACCAAAAAGGTCTCTCAGAGCCACCGTCCACATCCCTGCTCCCGAGTGAGGTGGAAAAAGTCCTCTGTTAACGGTCAGCCTGGCGACCACGGGGCGGTCTGAAGGGTATCTGGGTGGGCAGTGTTTGGGTGTGGGGCTCTCGCTGCCTGAGGAAGAGGAGGGTTTCCTACTGCATTACGCTGAGCGTTTAAAGCAAAAATGGATCCACTCCTAAAGCACGCAGCTCCGCTCCCACGCACCACGAAGGCAGCACGGTCCTGAGAGCGGCAAAGGTGAAGGTTTAACCTCCAACAGGTTTCTGACAGCTGGATTTGCTCCCATCCTTTTCATCTTTTCCAGTTGCCAATCTCAGAGAATTTCTCATTCATGGAAAATTTTTCTGCAAAGTTTTAGCCCAGCGATGCCTTCGCCAGCCTTTGCAAACCCACACGGGAACACACGGCCCTCACCTGTGGGAAACGGCCTCTTTGCTTTCTGAGGAGTGGAAATCTTCCAGCATCATCTCACCTGTGTCTGTTACAAAAGAAAGAAAAGAGATGGCAGAAGAAAGGATATCGTATGTAACGCTGGTTTCTTCTCCTCCTGTAGGCTTTTGCGTTTGCAACGGCGGCATTTTCAGAAGCGCAGTCTGAGCACGCACCCACCACAAACTGATTTTTCTGCATTGCCCCCAGCCCTTCCCACCAAAACTGTGGCTTTGTATTATAAAAGCAATGACCCCGATGAAAGAGCAAGGTAAAAGTTAGGCTACAGAGAATGGGCGTGAGAGAGAGCAGCAGCAGGGACCTGAGTAGCAGATAGGGGCGAGAGCAGATATTCACCTAAACACAAAGCTACGCGTCGAAGGAAAAAGAGTCTGGCTTCAGCGTAGCCCTTTAGAAATAAGCGTTACAGATCACAGCCTGCCCCTGCGCCAACCGCAGCATCGTATAAGGGGTGTCAGTCCTCTGTGTAAGGCGACCTGGACATATGAACGAACCAGGCTGAAGCTCTGCTTGTGTGGTTTAATTAGCATCTTCTTCTCAGCTGGTCCTTGTCAGCCCTCACAGCCGAGGATGAGATGCTCCAGCATCTGGAGACAGACAGCTCGGCTACCCAGTGCACGAACCGTCCCGTCCCTGGCAGCGCAGCCGAAAGCAGCCTGTGCCACAAACAGCCAGCTCCGGCCAGCCCTGTCCCCGCGTCGGCCAGGGCGAAAGGCACCAAACGCCGCCGTTCAGCGGCGTCGCAGAGGAGGGGCTGGCTGGGAAGGGCTTTACGGCCAGGTCCCAGCGTTGGCTCAAAACTCAGGCAAGCATTTCTGAAGAAGGGATATCTGCAGATGAAGCATCACGTGCCTTCCAGGGAAAAACACTCAGCGCAAACAAAAAGAAATCAGCTGATGTGCGCAGAGCAGAGGGGAAAAGCCGTGCAGCCGATGTGATTTATGCTGCATCTTCCAGGACGTGCCCTGGAGAGTCGCTCCTCGGCCACGGTACAGCCTCGCCAGCGCCAGCCGGGCACATCTCCCCTTGGCAAAGCCCTGGGCTCACACAGTCCTGCCGGGGTGGCCGGTAGCCTTGGGGGGCAAGGTCTGCTCCTCCCAGGAGAGCTGCCAGCAGCCACCCCAGCGCCACGGGAGGATGGTGACAGCAGAAGGGGCTGGGGGAGGTCAGGTTTGGGTCAGGGCTTGCCAGGGAAGAGGTTCAAATGCGTGGTGCCAGGGGTTGGGTTGGTCTGAATGCGCGGTGCCCTGGCCTTGGGTTTTCTTCCCAGCCATCCCAGAAACGACCTTGGGGCCAGCTCTAGGTCTGCAGTTCCCAAGCTGTGATCCACACCACAGGAATCGCTTGTGGCACTGGAGAGTTAAACATACAGCTGTTTCCCAGTGCGAGTTTAACAACAAGGACATGCAGCTCGCCCAGTCAAGCGGGTTTCCCTTCCCAGGTTGGAAAAGAGGCCAGAACAGGCAAATCGAGGGAGCAGAGGTTCTTAAAATAAGATCAATATCTCACCCATGCAATACAACACTAAGTACAAAGTAAACTGAAAGCAGTAAGGAGGAAATTCGTCGCCGCTTGGGAGCCCTAGGTCTAAGCGATACCACGCGAGGTTTGCCACCCTCCTCATTTTGGTCCGTTCGACAGCGCAGAGGCAGCGAGGGATTTACCTGTCTCATCTCCGGCTGACCTCTGCCAGGCTGCAATATCCTTTTTTTTTGGTCCTAAATACCCAATTAACAACGCTGTGGATGCACCACGCAAGGCTTGAACCTGTCTGCTCAGACTCCGCCAGTTCGAGGTGGTTTGGGAGGGGACACTTCGTCCTGGCAGCCTTCCTGGTGCATCAGGTGCTGTCCGAGCAGCCCCAGCTCGGTACCCGACCCGGTGTGGTCCTGTCCCACAGAAGAAAAAGCCAGATCTGGCCTGTGGAGCACGTTCTGGTGGGCTCAACGGGAACCCACGGTGCCCTCGCACCCCACCCGGGTGAAGCCGGTGGCACCAGCGGAGTCGGCATCAGCCGGGGCTCACAGAAAAGGGCTGGGGAGCTTCTCCTGGTTGGGCTCCTTGCAAAAGGGTGCGTGGGGAGGAGCAGGGCTGTGGGGTTGCGGGAGGGATCCTGCGTGGGAGCACCCCCACCTAGCGGCCTCAGCAGCTGCCCCTCGGGCTCCGGAGGGAAAAACCCTGGGAGGAGAACCGGGGCTTGGAGGAAAACCAGGGCTGCAGAAGGCGGGTGGGTGAGGAAGGGCGAGCAGGCACAGCTCAGCCGCCGGGTGAGGGTCGGCTCACGGCTTTAGGTGTCTTTAAGCCATCGTGCCAGGCTCCTTGCGGTCAACAGAAGGGAGCTGGAGATTTTTAGGGTTTGATTAATTTCATCCTAAGGTAGACATCTAAAATGGCAAGTCACACGCGAAAGGGGCCTCCCTCTTTCCCCTGACTAGTAGAGGTCGAGCGACTGACTGACGTGTCAGCAGCTACGTGCTGGACATCTACATGTGGAGCAACAGATCCCATCTTCTTTGTCCTGTGGCTGTTACTGAATTATTTCGGAATACAGATCTTGTGTCCCATGGATGTCAACAAGACATCAGACATGGTCTGGTTAAGTAACACGCTAACAGTGCTGCCAGAGTTGTATAGGAACATATTCAGTGGGACGTCATTCCCCATCCCCTGCAAAAGAAAATCCACTCCTGATTAAAGCCCTGAATCTCCGTTTTTGAACACTCAGCCCCTGCTACATACAAATACTCAGATGAGTGAGGTTTTACAGACAAGGATGCTGGCATAGTTGCCTAAGGCATGGAAATACTTCTCTTTGCACCCCATTAGCTCCAAGCAGCACTGAGGTTATTGTAAGGGAAGAAAACCCAAAAATACTGCCCAGGCTCCTTCCTCCTCCACCGCAACGTTGCCTGCAGACGCAGCTGCGTGGTGCTCACGGGGTTTTCACCCAGGTGTTGCTCCGAGGAACCCAGCAGAAGCCGACAGCTCTCCCTCCCAGCAGGGAATGCTTAGGCAGGAGAAACAGGCAGAGAAAAAGCAATTACTGAACAGCTTGACTAAGGGAGCATCGCCCATCTTTGGCTTTGGGAGCCTGGTGGGCAAAACCAGCTCCGATTCTTCTGCGTGAGCCTGCCCAAGGTCTCCTGGCTCTTGCTTTACCTTGGCTGTGCCAGGTGCCACCCTAAGAGCCGAGCAGGCTCTCAGACACCGGGGCACTTGGCCCCTTCCTGCCCAGGAAGATGGGTCCTGCCTTCCTCCAGCCCCTAGGAGGACTTCCATGCCTTCCACCTCTTAATGTGACTGGCTGGTACTTTCTACCTGCCCAGGCCTGCCAGCTCCTTCCTCCCCTCATCGCAACTCCTAAATAAAGCGAAGGCACCGGCCATCTCTTTCTGACACCAAAGGAACCTGGCACCAGCTACCTTCGGCCGAGAACCCGTGCCAAGTCCCCTCAGGGGGCTCTCCAAACGAGGGCTTTTTGCTTACCGTTCCCCATTCCTGGCACCTTCGATAAAAATGATGCCAAGGGGACTTCTCTGGAGTGAAAAAGGATGATGTTTTTCAGACAAATGAGGTTCAGGCCCAGCTCTATAGGGGGAAACCTGCCTTTGAGCCTGCGGTGGTCTTCACCGGGGGAATTCAAGGCCGCAAAGGGCTGGCGGGGAGGGTGCTGGAGGAACTACCGCAGGTCCAGCTCCTCGGTAGACCCTGAAAACGTGGTGCTGTGCCAGCAGGAAGAGCCAGGTGTCAGTGCTGGATTTCTCCCTGGTTTTGCCTGGTTCTCATGCCAGAAGGACAGCAGGACCTGCATGTGTAGACAATGCAAAAGATGAAGATGAGGACTGGGGTCACCTAAACAACAGTGCTTTTTTGAGGGGAGGGAACATATACGCAGACAATACCGGCTTCAGAAGAAGGTTGTATGACAGACGGCGCTGCTCATCGGTGACTCTAATAGGGAGCATGAGCTGGGATGATGCTGGAAGCAGACAGATGTGGAGCACAGCCGGGAGATGCATTCGCTCTGGTGGCGAAGCCGTCTGGGGTGGCTTGTCCCCCTCTCATCAGGTGCGCTGATGCACGTGCTTGTGAGACTGCTATAAACCTGTCAGGCAGATGGTCCAGGTTTTTCCAAAACCTCCCCCTCTTTTTAACAAGTCCCAATTATTTCACTCATTCAACTGCATCGGTGCTATTCATGGGATGCTGAAGCACCGCGAGGGCAGGGGAGCAGGGATCTCTTTAAGAGAAAACATACCACGGGGTTGTCCTTGCGGCACCGTGGCTCAGTGGGAGGCGAAGCATTTGCATCTCCAGACATCACAGATGAGCCTGTCTATTTTTAAAGTTGCTTTTCTCAGCTGTGAGCCTCTCCGGTCATTTCCATCGCAGGCATAGGCTGTCACGGCTGCCAGGGGATGGCTTCTGGAGAGGACAAGAAGTAGGAATGATAGCTGAGCTGTAACACTGAAGAACTTGCTAGAGAAAGCAAAATTCAAGGTGTTTCAGGATGCCCCTTTTTGTGCAGTTTTTGTTTTCATCAAGTGAGTATTTCCCTTTTTCTTCCCCTATAATTTATAAAATTCCCCTCCTTTATTCCCATCAGCAGATTTCTCTACACAAACATGATGATTACAGTTTTATTTTCCACCCCCAGAGAAACACATAGTTACACTTACTCAAAGTGCCTCTCTGCATCAAATAAATTTATTTGTTCACACCTTTGGTACCTGACAGCAACCCTGTGCACCACTGTCACCTCTACCAAGACTTGTTTTCGCCTAAGACTCCACATCCAGGCAGTACATTTGTTGTGGCCTCAAGTGAATAACAAAAATCGTATTTCCTTTCTACAGCTTTAGGGCAGAACAGGCAACTGCAACAGAAGTTAAAGATGTTGACTGAATTTAGTAAAATTAGTCAGACACCATACAGGCCCCACACTTGTGGAGAGAATTTGCCCTCGACATTAACCAGAACCATGTACATCTGGGCTATTTTTTGGTAAGATTCAGTACAGAAATGTTTTAAAACTAGTAAAAAGCCTATTTCCCTTTTTATCATTTAAACATTCTTTACATTGAGCCCAGGCTGCTGGTAAGCCTTTTGTTTAATCAACACATCCACACTAACTTTGCAGGCAAACCTGCTAACAGCAGGCAACTTTGTGGTTAAAAGCGATAGCTCTGCGCAAACACAATAAACCCAACAATTTGAACTTTCCAGGTAAATCAGAGCGACTCAAACGGAGCAGCAGATGAAAAATGGGAATTGAAAGGGAAAGGCATGTGTGATTTGTTCAGAAGTTAGCAGGGCTGGTTTCTATCCTCAGGATGAATCTCCTAGGATCCTATTTCATTTTAGGTTATTTTAGGAAGCCAGAACAATTATTTGCTCCATGATGGCTCCTTCCAGTCTTTTCTTACACAGCCCAGATCCAGAATCTTACCCACACAGGAACACGGCGCTTCTGTCTCAAAACCTTGTCTTTTCCTCAGTACCCACTTGAGCTTTGGAATAATTTATTTGCCGTTTAATGACAGTAGCGCAGAGCCAGAAACAAATGTCTTCTCCAGTCGGCCTGCTAGCCCGTGTCCCTGGCTGTAATGAGTACAGAAGGTGGCTCGTGGGAAGATGCTGCTCTTTATCTCCGAGGACCTCCCAGCACCAGTCCCAGCCCTGGCGCTGCCCTACGCCATTGCCCTCCCGCAGCATCCCTTTCCTGGACCTAATAACGGGGACTGGCAGGGTTCACACATTCTCCTGCTCTCCAGGCCGGCTTCTCACACAGCCCTTTATAAGCACGCTTTGGGGATTACAAGCTGAAACGACCCCCTTGAAACTGTGTGGAGTATTGCAGAGAAGGGATGAAGATGGGAATCGCATCAGCGTTCAAGTGCCGCGGAGAGCTGTGTCGCATAGCCCCCAAATCAGGTTCTCGTGTAGACAGAAGCTCTCAGGGATTTCTCACAGCTTCTCAGACAGCAGCCGCTGACTCCCACGGGCCTTGTAAGGGTGTGCTGGGCCCTGGGCACTCTTTGCATTAATTGCGTGCCATGCCCCTGGCACATCGTGCTTTTCTTTTTTTCCATTCGGTGATTTTTACATGGAAACATTTCCAGACAAGAACCATGTTCTTCAACCCTCTCATCCATAACACAGACCTCATTAAAATCTTACTGGGTGAAGAACCAAGCGCTACTGGTGCCAACAGAGCTTTGAGACATCATTGGCATGTGCAAGGCTTGTCACTCCCGCTGCTCAAGTGACTGCGTCCCGGCACAGCTTCAGACACAACAGCCACAGCACGAAAAGGCCCAGACAGGGATTTGTCATCAGATGGAGCTGCTCTCCATCTCTGCTGCATCCACCCAGAAAACGCACAGACAAGTGACCAGATTTCATCCATCAACCAAACTCCTGTCCGTTGCCTTAGGAAACTCGGAAGAGGCATCCTGACTCCTTGGGTGTGCAGTTTCACAGCCCAGTCTCCCCGCTCTGAGCTCGTTCCTTCTGAAACGCACGAAGTCGTTTGCCTGCCCAGAGACACCACCTCCTTCCAGCTGGAAGGGGCACAGAGCGGGGCCAGGGGGGTCCTGTCGCTAGCTCAGCCCTGCCCTAGCGCGCTGGTTCGGCAGGGGAAAACACAGCCACAAGGACCTTCTTCGGCATCAGGAGTCCCAGGAGGGAACAGCCCGGCTTCTAAATTTTTTTCTGTCAAAAGTCACTTTTTTTGCCTTTCAGGTTGGGATAGAGGAGAGAAGGAAAGAAAACTGATGTGACATGCTTACTTACAGCTATGCTGCTTTTTTTTTCTAATGTCATTTTCTTCATTCCAGATAAAGGGGATGCCGTCCCAAGTGTCCCTATCAAGTCATCTGTCTTGTGGGCAGGATTTGCTGGGTGGTTCTGAAGATAACATCAGAAACATATGCTGCAGACAGACAGGAGACAGAGGCTAAGCAAGTATTGGAAGCCCAGTTTTAACACAACCCCCTCACCAATTCTGCTTAAGTTATGCCATAAGAAAAGCAGCAAGCAGCTTTCAAAGATTTCCTATTGACTTAAGCTAAGACAAGGTAGCAGGAAAACAAAATGATTGTATATACTGGATGAGACCGAGTGGAAAAGATACAGTGGTGGGAATGGCGTTACAGTAATTTTGCATTTAACTCTGCTCCTTCCTTACAAAACCTGTCAGTTTACTACCTCATCTTACTTAAAACCTTGTTTGTTTTTAAAACAAGGTTTACAGTTCCTCTGCAAAAAAACACGCTTGCATAATTGTGGTCAAGTTCACCTTCACCAAGCCACCGCTGATGCGTCTTCCACCATCCTTTTGGTCTTTCCTGGCTGTGGTCTACCTGTTAAACCACTCCTGACACTCAGCCAGAGTGTGCCCGCAGCAGCTCTTCCCCAGAATTTCTCAGAAATGCAGACCTGGGTCCTGGTGGCACCGACACCAGTACAGCAGCGGGACTGCCCTTGGACACGAGCCAGGCCAACACGCATGGAGCGAGGCAGTCAGCAGCTTTCTATCCCGGAGGGGCCGCTGCCCAGCCTTCCCACAAACACACACGCACCGACAGAACCAGCGAGTGCACCTCGTCACACAACAATCTCAGAGCCAGAGCTTGATCCACAGGAGTATCCAGAGAGGGCTGGTAAGCTCCAGCAGACTGACTTGCACAAACCTCAGCATGCCCAGGTCCTACTCAGAAGGGTGGCGGTTCCACAGGTCCGTGAGCCCATACGCATGCAGGGTGCTGTGCTCTCATCCCTTTCCTCCTGTTCTTCCAACATGGTCTCACCCCTCCCTCGCAGCAGCAACGGCTCTGTAATAACACAAGGAACCAGTTCAAGATGCTGATCTAGCTGAGCGCTTACCGCTTTCTTTGCTAGCGTAGTTCATGGCTGGTTCAGGTGCCCACTCTGGATGACTGCAGAGTCCCACGGGTGCAATGCTGACCCCAAAAAAGGGCTGGGGATGGGAGAAGGAGAGAGGACGGGACTCGGCAGCCCCAGTCGAGACTGGTTTACACTCCCAAGGATCTCTGCCCGTGGTCCGACTCTGAACAGTGGATGCTGTGCCAACAGGCACCCCGGTGGCCACTGTGAATCTAAACAGACTCCAAATGTGCACACAGTTTTCAGAAATAAAACGTTTCTTTTAATTGGCAAGTAGAACACACATTACAGATCATTAGTATTTTATAAACAATATTAAGTTACAAATACATGTTAAAAATTGCAGTTCGCGGCAGCTCAAAGGTTGGAGTCCAAAATGCATCTCTGCAATGCTTCATTACTTCCCTTTCCCCAGTTTGCTGGGTGAAGATGAATGAAAGATCATTTATCATCTACTAGGAGGTGATCTACTATATATCAAACAAAAAGAAAACCTCATTCCTAAGAGCATCACTAACAAACAGATGCATTCAAAGTACTTCAGTCATCTTAAATCATGTCAGATGCAACGAGGACACAGTTGAGAATAACCCTGTAACACTTTAAGCAGATACAGATTATCTTCACGTTAAACTGATAGTTCAATGCTTTCTGTTCCAATTCAGCTTAAAACCAACACTAGCTTCTACCCGACAGAAGCTTAAAGTCCATCATGCAGGCTTCCGTGCCATCAAAGCTAGATGTTTGTACATCAGACCCTTACACAGAGGAAAGTTACGGTGTACAACTAAACAGCATACAGAAATACGTATCTTATATTTAGCAGATCTTTATTCCCCTCCTTAATGACTTTTGTTGGTATTAGTGAGATACACAGCTCATTTCATTTTCACTACACTCAGAATATTAACAAGTTACCATTATGCATGTTAATACACTAAATATCATTTAAGAAGTATCTTTAAAAAAGTATTTAAAAACATTTTTGGAAAAGTAGAAATCTATTTTCCAGAAAAGCAAGTGGTACTAGGATAGCGTGGACTCCAGTGCTTAAACATCCTGTCAGAGAAAACCCATCTTGATGGCTTTTGTGCCTGGGAGTCAGTGTGTCTCCGCTGCCAGACTCGTATTCTGTTCGTCCTTCTCGCTGTGGTGGTAAAAGGTCATCAAAATCAGCTTACTTTGCCTTTTGGTTGGTAGACTTTCAAAGATTACCATTCACTGGACTGCAGAAGAGAGACAGGTAGCTTTGACACAAAGTTCATTTCTTTCTTACTCATATTGATGAGAGGCAATTTTATTATAGCGCTGAGATTGCATCTTCAAAACCAAAGTCTGCTGAATGTGTCTGGAGAAATGACTTCGTATCTCAAAAATATCAAGAGTACCATTCAGATCTGAATTTCTATTACAAACTGTACACATTTAGCAAAAATTATGCTGCTGGAAAAATAAAAGGCCTGCTCCTTGGCCTGCTCAGAACACAAGCTACAATGCACGAGATTTACACCAAAGGGTTTTTTTTTCTCTGCTTCTTTTCTAAATGCAGGCATTGAAAGTAAAATGTTACTAAGCTTTTCCTAAGAGAGCACACAGGGGTGTGGCATAATATACATCAATCAGGAACAAAAAACAGTAACAAATACCTATTCTAGAAAATGCTGCATATTAGCAGCATGCTTGGTTTCTGAAACATAAGGAATTGCATGGGAGTTGTCAAGATGAAGTCCACACACCTCGATCATTGAACTGATCGCTAGATTCCAAGAAACCAAAGCAAATTTAAAAATACACATGACAACAACTGCCTAGAAGGCAGAGTTTTATCATCTGTCAATAACCAGATGAATAAAGTGCATAGCAACTATTATAACAGTTTCTTGAAAAGAGAATACGTTTAGCAAGTCTCAAAGTTTGTAAGCTTGACACTTATCCATACGGTTTGCTACATGTGTGGCTTCCCTTTTGTTTTGCTATTTAGCTTCACGGATCGACCCTTCAGCACTGTCCTGTGATTTCCTTTGCACTTCATATGGAATGTGCTGAGATCTCTGACTGCTGCCTGATGTACGTCTGGAAGCTCTTGTCACCAATGGGATGCTCTCTAAAAGAAAAGAAAGAGAAAAAAAAAAAGGAAAAAATACTATAGACAGAATTTCCTGTTGGGACATCAAAACGTCAGAATGTGAAGTGAACAGACAAAACCTTTTCCCCAAGTTTGATTTTCAAAGTTGTAATTGTAACGATAATACTGCATCTCGCACGAACTCGAAGAACTGCCTGATGGAACTGATCCTCTTTTTTGTCAGCCATGCACAGAATGCTCCTTTATTTATGCCTGCACAGAATGCAGCCATGTGGCTGTATCAGCCACTCTTCCCATTTTTAAGCCAACACTCTAAAGCAAGCTGGTAAGTACACGTATCTTCTGGCATTGAGCTCATCCCAGGAGCACAGGTTCCAAGTTTTAAAAAAAAGCAACAAAACAAACCCCACACTTACTTTTATGAATGAAACAACATTAAAAATTAAGCATTTAAAAATTCCTTACAGTCCTTTAAAATATGGTGATATCAATCCTAAGTCACAATCCTGCTTTGTATGTATTTGCAGGATCTTTTTGGAACATGAATATGGTGAAGGCCAGAACATAAGCAAGGGAAATAGCAATGCTCAGGACTGTTTGGACAACCCATTATACTTACTGGCTTCCATATTTTGTCTTCTTAAATTTATCCCTCTTATATTGAGCATGCTCCTGCTCTAAAGTTCCAACACCTTCAATAATCAGCTTTAGTGTTTTATATGTCTCCTTAGGGTCATCAATGATGAATGTAGAATATTCTTCCTCTTCAGGTCCATCATAGACAGATTTGCTGCCACAGGCCTCTGAGGGAAAAAAATAAAGTACGGGAATAGGGATGAAATAGGCAGGGGAAAAAAGGTAAGACAAGCAGATTAAAAATACTCCGTCTGAGGTTCATACAGTTCCTTGATTTGCTTCCATATGACCGCCACAGAACCGTGGCTGACATCAACAGCAGCAGCAGGAGCAGTTCCAGTTCCCCGTCCTTTTGCTGGGCTGTTGGTAGGCACAGAGCCTGTCCCATGCCCGTTCCCCCCTCCTCGTCTTGTAAGGAAAGAGGAGCAAGCCTGGCAGCCACCCCTGGCTCAGTGCAAAGCTGTCCTTTGCTGCAGAAGCAACGCTTTCGTCTCAGTTACCACTAGCAGGACCCCATGCACACACTTTGGGAGCTCCGGCACAGCCTAACTGTGCCAGCGCTGCAGGGCTGGCCTGTGCGAGGGCAAGTATTCCCTTCTCAGGAGGACAGGTCCCTCCCTAAGCTGCGGCTAAGCCCCAAGAACGGCACTGCACAATGGACTGAATTCAAAACAATTACGGGTTGAAGTAGTCATGCGAGATGTTTTATCACGTTACCCCTAAAAGTTTCATACAAAAAGCATAAGCCAAATACGTCGTGACTACTGCCTGGCTGCCTGCTTAAGGACACACCCTAAGAAGGGGCAAGCCATCCCACCTTCTTATCTTACCAGGGGGCCTTCCTGGCTCAGAGGTGAGGACACCGCTTACACACGAATGTCTCCAACACATTCGGCATGTGATCTACTTCTGCATTGTAGCCAAGCATACCAGAAGGGGAGAGAATATTTTGTCTCTATTTCTCCCTAGCTCTCTAGCTTTCCTGCTGTCTCAGTCTCAGCTTTCGAGTTACCTTCCCCATGCCGCGCTGTCTGCGCCAAACCTGCGTTCTTTTCCCCGACACCGAAACTCGATGCTGGCTCTGGCAGTGAGGATTCGGAACAGGGGAAAAAGCTGGGCATTGGTTCAGACAGCTCGGAAGTGGTGGGGATCTTAAGTTTGCAACTGCACAGCAGCCAGGAATGGATTAAAGTGCTTTCCAATCTGTGTGTTTGACACCACTGGCTTATCTCATATTATAAACTAAAGTCCTATTTAAAGATCAGTGCCACAGTGAAGGCTTCCCTGCCACTCCCTGGGCTAAATTGGGATTTCAAGTCTGGCACTGTGTACACCGGATACTTTTCTTGGCATGCCTACTAGTACTAACTTCCTCTGCTGCCTCTTCTTTCTTTTACCCTTCATGTCACACCTCTGCTCCTGAGGGTTTCCCAGCCCACACTCCACTTTTCAGTATTTCCCAGACATCCACAGGTCATCTTTCACTGATAATTCTGAAAAAGCCTTCCTGAGGAAACCATTTGTATCCAGCCTGTTCTTGGGATCTGAATCAGGGAATGTGCACATGACTTCTGGTAACACAAAACCCTGTTCCACTGAAACCTCAACTTTGCTGGTGCTTCGTTTCAGGATCAGTAAACTTCTGGTTTAACGCACACACTGATTTGTCAATTCAGAGCATCCAAGCAATGCTCTGTGCCTACGCTATTTTAGGATGCTGTGGTTAGGACTGTATTTCAAACAACTGTTTATTATGCAAAGAACTTTGTACAGACTATGAGCCTGCACACTGTACCAAAAATAATTCACACAACTGCCTCAAGACAGCAGAAGGGGAAACAAGTTAAATAATGGCCACAGTGTTCTAGGATGTGATTCGCAGGGCTGGTCTAGCCAGAACATCCAATTTTTCACAGGTATTTTTGCCTCGATAAGCATACTGGAGATGCAATGATCTTTCATCCTCACCTTGCATTTTCTCCAATTTCGGCATATACAAGTTGAAAAGAGAGTAGATGCGCTCAGTTTCTCTATCTCCGTCTATATCCAGTTGTATATTTGCTGGCAGGCCTCTGTAAGGCATCAGGAAGAGAAGTAGAAGTTATATGCTAAACAGTGTATTATGGCACAAAAAGCACTTAACAAGGATGAAAGTAAAAGTGAGTACTCATGAAAGCCAACAGATTCTGTGTAATAGAGCTCAAAACTTCCTATTTTCCCCCAAAGAAAAAGCAGACAAGTTCAAACTTCTTTACGCCTAGATTTAACCAGCATGCTTTCGTTCTGACTTGAGAGAGAGGACTGTATCAGCATCCAGATGTTTTGGAGAACTAATCTGCTCTAACCAGATGGAGGAGCCAAAGCACTGAACTCCCAACTGTCCAGGTCTTACACTCAGAGACTAACTACCACTGCAGACTTGGTGCTGCTCTCATTTTCGATGAAAACTGTTTCCTACGAACCAGACAGTATCTCTTCATTTAACAGAGACCTTGAGTGGTCCCCTTAGAAAAAGATCAGTTTAGAATTAAATCTAGAAGCAGATGATGGTCTGTTTCAGGAATTTACAAACAGGATGTTCAAGGGATTTCTGACATTTTTACTAATGACAGGTGATCAGAAGCAAAGTATCTTATCCCACAGTCAATTCCTATCAATGTCTTGAATGATAAAAATTTTGACCAAGACACGCAGATACTGACAGTATCAGAAATAACAATAAAGATGGCCTCTGAAAACACCACGCCGTCTGTGCACCTGGCAGATCTTGGCAATTGTGTACCTGCAAGTCACGCCGCAGAGAAGCACGTACCCCTGGCAATACCTAGACCAACGGCATGTTACCAGTCCTTACCCGGTGCAGGGTGTGCAGCCAGGAGTATTATCTGCAGTAGCTTTACAGCAAAGCCAGTGGCCATTAAGATAGGCAGAGGGATGGTAGACTGTGAGGCGCTTCTTGTTGCATTGGCTAACTTTGGTGAGGATATCAATCCAGTCCTTGGCCTCCACACAATTATTTGCTTGGATATACAGGACTCTTCTTTCAGGCTGGATCACCTGGAACATCTGCAGATAAGGAAATAAGCCACAGAATAAACCTTCAGAATGAGTCGGTGAACCTCAGACTGGGCTCAGACCAATGATTTATTAAAGGAAAAACACAGCATACTAAAAGATTGCACCAATAAATACATTTCAACACAAAACCAGGCAGCATATGTGACCTTAAAAAACCAAAACCTTTCATCTGGTACAAGGAGTAAGATACTGTTCCTGCAGGAGATGATTTACAAACAGCTAATACCAACTCGCTGGTTGGGCCTCAACAAGATTTGTTGTCAGCCTCAGGGATGCAATTTTAGTAATGCTGCAGCTCTAAGTTTTGGAAGGCTGACAGAGGGACCCGATGCAGGGCTGAAAAGAAATGCTAGTCAGCAGAGGCCAGAAAAAGAGAAAAATGAGAGTTTGGATCCAGCCTTAGCGACAGCTTTGCTTTAATAGTGCCGTATCTCTAGTCTTTTTAACACCCATTTCAGCACAATGCTTTCCTTTTAATAACTTCCATCCTTCTGCACCCAGCTATAGCTGCTATTAGCAAACCACAGCAATACATTTTCTCTTTAATCGCCATCAGGTGGTTCAAATAATTGCACATTAATTCTGCATTACGGCTTGGGCACTGAAAATCTAAACTAGAGTTCTCCTGCCTGTTCAAAACAGCTTGCAGCCTAAAATGGCACAATCACATTTATTTTCCTCCTCTGGAAGAATCAAATGTCTCATGCACAGCTGTATTGCTTGATTATATTGATCATGCGCTGGAGATAACTAAGCTGAAGTTAGTGATCTTAACTGCCAGTTTTGAAAAGGCAAATGTCAACCATCTTCATTTCCTCTAGCTTCTGCAAATACTTAATTTTAATGGGTTTTCCTCTCTCTCTCAGGTATTCCTAAATTATCCTTCCCCCTTCTACTTCTTCATTTGATTATTGAAATCATTAGACATTACACTGCCCATATCATGCGGAATATTATCTTCCAAACAGCTGGTTTCTCTGTGCTACTTCAAAAAGAAAAACAAAGAGGCACACACACACAAAAAAAAACCCTAACCCAAACAAAAATCAACCCACCACACCAAAAAACCAAAAATCTCCACCAAAACTGAAATTCACTTTTGTCTATTACAAAGACCTGAAACATTGGCCTGTATTCTGCACCTAGCTGGTCAGGAGAATGTTGCAGACTGGCATCAGGCACAATCTCTTCTTCCCTTGCGACACTTTTAGGTGCACATCCCTCGAAGTAGCTTGCTAATTTGTGAATGAACAGGTTTTTTAATTACAGTGTCTCTTCTAACCGGAAAGGGAAAGTTCCAACAGTCATTTCCCTGGATTTAGTATCCTTATGGATGTCAGACAATAATTACAAAGGCACAACAGACAACAGTAGCGCAGGAGCTGCTAGTGTGATCAGTCCAGCACTGCCAAGATACACACCAAAGAGAGCCCATTTATTAAAACTTCCCAGGACATAACTGGCAATTTGAGTCTGAGGAATAAGGAAGGAAGGAACAAGGAAGACAGGAGCATGCAATCCAACCCTCCATTAACACGGAACTACAGGGAAAAGAATTTTAATGTCCTGGTGGGGTAAATGGAGCCTTCTGCACTACAACAAAGGAACAGATTTAAGGAGTATGGCTTTGTGTAAGGGGATACCAACCTAACTGAACTAACATATGGCAACGGTTACTGAGAAGCCCACAACTAAGCCAAGAATTTCAAGTGGTTCCAAGACCTTTACACTACCAAAACCACCAGGTGCTTCTCAAACAACAAAGAAGACCTGAACAGTACCTAAAGCCACCCCCACACCCCCCAAACTGTGCTTAAGGAAGATGAAGGCTACTGGCCTTACTGCCAGACAGGCAGATTTATCAGGAGTGAGGAAGACAGAAGACACACTTGGCACAATTCAGAGCACAAATACATAGAGAATATTTATAGAAAATGTGGATCTTTAATCACACTTAGCACCCACGATGGAATATCCATCGCAAATACATCTGCTGTGGTGTTTCGAGAATTCTGTTCTTGCTGCAGTATTCTATTTATATATGGCAAGATAAATGGGAATATATTAGCATGGGAAGGTGATAATGGTATTTTCTACTGCTTATGGAAAGACTCTGAACCTTACGTTCCAGAATGGATGTAGTTACCTTCATTTTGTAGGTAATACTGAATTTAAGCAACCAAAATAGCAGGCAGTTTCTGATGTTAACAATAAAGGGATATTTTGCTATAATAAATCTTAACAATAAAGGGATATTTTGGATGCATTCTAGCCCTGTAGACTCAGCCTAAGTTAAAGACTGCTGTCACGGAAGAGTTGATCAGAATGATAGCTCAGCTCCTCTCCACACACGTTAAGTTTTACCTCAGCTGTGTGGTTACTTCTAGTTCAATCGAGTTATTTTGCAGAGTACTGCTGGCAACAGTTCATCACATGTTACAGCTGCCTTCTAATAGCTTAAGAATTATTTTGCAGCTCGATTGCTTTTGCCTATGTGATTAATGTGAGTTATAAACACCAGAGGTAGCTGCAGTACATACAGTACAGTACAGGTGTGCTCTAGAAGCAAGTGAACTGAAACTTATTCCATCTTTTAACAGAGAGAGAGATGCTACCAAAATAATACCTGAAGCGAGGAAAATACTGAGGAGTCAAGCACTGTCTTTCACTTTAACAAAGTGCTGTTTGAGGAACCTAATACCTAGAGCAGGTCTGAGCACTGCCCTGCAGGGTTTCCATAAGCAGCGTAGATGGCAGGAAAGACTTAAAAGGCAGAAAAGCTAAAAGTCACAACCACTTATGTGTGTAAAGAAGTCTGTAGTAGATGCATGTTTAGAACTGGAAAACACTGAGCTGGTTTTTTGTTTCTTTTTAAATAAAACTTTTAAGGCCTGTACTCAGCTTTACAGGCAGAAGAGTATGAAAAAGGCTCCCAACATCACCAACTGATTGTGTCTAAGAACTGTTCTTACACATTGGATGGCATGCCTCGCATACAGAAGTTGGCAGTAGTGTTTCATGCATAAGAAATACAGCTGTATTTTTTTCCCTAATGGGGCAATCAAAATGCTAAACCATACTAGCACAGCACAGATGTTGTTTTGGCACATGACCTAACCCAAATGAATATGGACTTTCATTAACCGATAAAGAAACCCTGATAGCTAGGAAAGAAGATGTGATCCTTCACAACTATAAGCAGCCAGTTCCTTCCCGACAGAAAGGGCAGGGACTCGATCATCTTACCTGTGTCTGACATTACGGAGCCCAGACAGCTGATCAGCAGTGGTCAGTACTGAGTGTGCTGCAGATCACGACATCCAAAGACTGCTGACTGGGCTGTTAAGAATCTGAATGGGCTGTACTTTTGGAAACTCCTGCTACTATATACAGAACAAGCAGCTGTGGTTGTACATCTTTCAACAGAAACCCTATCCAGGTTACAAAAGGGAAAAAGGCGATTAGGCCGGTGGATCTAGACCAGCCTAACAAGTACATTAACAAAGATGACCTACTTACATTTTTCATTTTAAAGGATTCCTCCTCCAGTCTTTCCACTGCCAGAATGTTTTCAATTGGAATGCTACACAGAGGGTGATCACCTGCAGAACACACACGGAGATACTAAGCAACTTATTCACAACTCAACTTCACCCTCTGCCCTGATTCTAAGGCCTGATTCAGTTCCTTTGAAGATCATTTTGACTGCACAAGAAAAAAAAAAAAAAAAAAAATCTTTCACTCAGCAGGGATTTACTAGTATGGTCCTTAAGTATTACCTTAAGTTGATTTCTGTTTTCAGCTGCACTATGTTATGCCAGCAAAACCTCTTAGAAACTGACTGCTGCAACAGGGCACAGTATATTTCCTAGAAGGTGACAATGAAAGAAATCATTCTTGTCCGTTCAACTGAACTAGGCTGACGTGGTGGTGATGTAAGTTCTCAAAGTTGAGTCTGAAATGATGACTGGCACAATCTGAACGTGCTTCCTTATCTTTCTCACTCCCTATGCATTTATATGATGGAAGGACGTGGTATTTGTTGTGTACTACTGAACAGACAGGAACAATTTGTGAAAAGCAAAATCCTTGACATTAGGCAACATCAAGTGAACATATTTTTGCAAGTTCAAAGCTTGGAGGCAAATCCCTGCCAGTGCAGCCAGTTGTGCCAATGCTACAGAATTTATGAGAGCAATCTGAGATGCATCTGAGAATGTTCAATACAAACTCAAATCCCAGTGTAAGGTATTTGTATCCTGAGTTTTGCTTCCTTGGACAATCTCCTAGGTAACTGTGAAACCTACAGATGATGTTGATAACTGATATTAGACAAATATTATCAAATATTCTGCTAACTGATAGGGTACTGTGCTATCCAAGAAGCTTCTCTAACAGTCAGTACAGAGATACTAAAAAAAGGGCAAGAACATACAGGCTGACTTGCCTGCACTGTGCCTTCTACAGTTACAGATCTAGATCTCAAGTCTTCTGTTCTTACACAATCCTTATGTTTAATCTTTGCTTTAATATATCAAAAAAAGACTGGAAAACCTTTGTTACCTTTGCTTTTCTGATAGGTAAACTCATGGTTTGTCAGGCGAAACCATCTCTTCTTGAAGTTTTTCATACCAAATCGTTTTCTTCCTTGTGCTCTCTTGATCATGAACCTAGTAAACAGGACAACAGTTGTTACAATACACTAGATTTTATATATACATGCATATAAATGTATGCATACACATAAAATATGTATTTATGTATATAGGTTTATACATATATACATATACGCACACATACATGATGGCACTTGCGAAGCTTCAGGAGGGGACACACAGTGTTTTCTAATTATTGAGGCCTTGTCTTGACAAGGAAAGGAAAGTCACACTTGGATAGGTTTAGTGCATCTGTTAGTTAAGCCTGTCCTTTTTCCAGATCTAGGTAAGAGGCAAGACACGTAACTTGACTTGTAGTCTGCACAGGGGCTCTAGTTAGTTAGCTGAACTGCAGTTTGTGTCCTTTCCTCAGTTACAAACGCAGCTAAACGTTTCCTACTACGGCAGAAAAAGGGTAGAACATGGTTAGTACTGCCTTGCTAAGCTTGACCTGTTAACTCTACAAGTTTTATTTATTTATTTATTTTTTAAAGCTGTGAGAAAACTCCAAAGGTTTAGAGTATGTGTAATTATTAAAGGCAGGTACAGGTACAGAGACTGTACCCTTACATGCTTTAGTCACTCTCAAGCTCTGAAACCAAAATCAGGATGTTCCACAGCTCCATTTGCAATTGCACACTAATGCTGCAGTTGGAAACGCATTTTCAATAACAGACAAAGCAATCGGACGGCTGAAAGCTAGGACCTGCCATCCCTCCCTTTTGTGGCAGAGGAGGGGTGTTCGTATAGTGAGTTGTCAGTTTTAATGAATTTCAAACTTGAACTAGCTTACAAGAAACTGTGATGCATCCACCACCTTCCTAACCACTAAATCAATCCAAAAGCTTCAAGGTGACTTTGGAAAGCCTAGTGACTTCATACTGCTCAGCATCACTTTTGGTGGAAAAAAGTGTGTATGCATATGCAGTAGAGAGTTGGTAACAGCTAGTCTACACATTACATTAACTACTGTGCCAAATACAGAATTGTACAAGGGAGTGAGTAAAAACTACTTACAACAGAGTAGTTTTTATCAAGTAGGACAGCGCTATACAGCACAAAGAGCACACAGAGAACAGTGAATGATTTGGTTGAAGATTTTCAATAGCAGACCTAAAATGCTTAGAACAGGTAATATTGTTTCTTGCTTCTGGCATCTTCAGTCTGAAACAACTACCTGACATCCAACCCAACGGCAGGTCTGTTTAAAGCTCAAACAGAAACCCAAGTTCCTTCAGACTTTAACTGTTCTGTTATGAAGTGTGCTGGTGCCTGCTGCCCATTCCAGGTTAACAAGGACTGTATACAGCAACAGATTTTTTTTTTTTTAAACCAGTTATAGTTACACATCTCCCTCATTCTTAAAATGGTCAGACAGTTACTGTCTCGGTCCTTATTCTTTGATTACTTTCAAGGAAAGAACAGATAACCTTGGCCTGGACAATATGCTCTTCAAGTTAGGTTTCTCTTCCTTCTCATGTCAACACTTCAAAAATGACTTAAACCTGTAAACTCCTACAGAACCTCCCCCTTTGAAAAATGCAAACTCTATACAGCAGAGCTAAGAGCACGTTTCTCATTAAATTCTTCACAGCTGACACAGCCAAGAGAAGAATGTCCTTTTATTTCTCACAGATAGGTGACAAGTGTTCAAAGCAACCAAAGTTATAAGGTCAATTTAAATGATTGCTTTGCTTCTAACATTTGCAGAATGTGTGACAAGTCGGAGCAAATAGTCAGAAGCACAAAGGGAAAAAAAGTCCAAGATGAAACCCATTTCAGTGCCGGGTGTTGGATCTTCTCATGTTTATGGTAGGTATGAGTTTGGATCTGCCTTAGCCTTGCTTGGAAGGGTCAGCACACCCCTTTCACCTACCAGAACGGCAGGACTAGTTCTCCTTTTAATTCTCTTCCTTTTGGAAAGAACCAGGCAGACAGCTGTTAAGCAGCGATGGCATGCCCAATGCCAGCAAACCCAAGTGTCAGTGACTAATCTTTGGTACTGTATGTTCATTCAAAAGTACATATGCTATAGCTTTCCATCTAGATACTCTTAACAGAAGCAAAGAGAGATTAAAAAACCAAAAACAAACAAAAACATTGCAAAGTCAAACAGAAACCCCACTAACCAGCCAATCAATCTGGAGAAGAATCAAATGAAAGGCTGTGAAAATTCCCACCTCCTCCCCATGATATAACATGGCAATAATGCAAAATGTCAGGAGAAATAGACAGCTGAAGGCCACTCCTTAACCTTCAGAACAATTTACGTGAATGCTATTTAAGAAGTGCCTAGAAAACGCATGGCCGCTTCTTAATCACTTCCAGCGAGTTCACTGGGTTCTATACATTGAATGTGAAGCAAATCTCAGTGCTTCTTGGAGCCTCTGCCTACAGATAAAAGGCCTTTATTGTCTATTTACAGTAGGTTTTTGCTTTAAGGAAAAAAAAGAAAAAAAGAGTTGGTCAACATCAAGAAATCGATAACAAAATGTTCTCTGCTGGGTGTACCCAGGCATTTCAGGACCGTTAAACAGAGTACTTCCTCCCCAAAGTTAAGTCAGGCAAGCCTACTGCTGCGAGGGAAGGACATGCTGTCAGCCGGTAGCTACAGCAAAGCACCAACTGCCCCTACCATCTTACCTGCATGAACTATTACCATCAACTTTCTTTACTGTTAGTTTAAGAGTCCTTACAACAGCAGCCACAGGCCGAGCAAGAAAAGACAGAAAAAAAATCAGACAGGAGCAAAAGAAAGACAGAGGCAGAAAAAAAATAATGTTTTAGAGTTAGAGGGAAAATGTTACAAACTATACATTTATTTTCAAAACCAAAAGAATGATAAATGTACAGAATTAAAATAGATAAATTTGCTTCTAGGGACAGACGCCTATCAGAGAAGTGAACTGCAGAGGTTAACTGGAAGGGGTTGTCATGTTTTCACCAATTTTCACTAATTTTCGTATGACTTAGAGCTACCAGGAAAGCTTACTTTCACGCAGCAGTTCAGCTTACTAAGCTCTGACAGGAAGAATATGGATTTTCACTTTCTTCCTCCCAGCTCAAAGAAGCCGTTTCCACAGTGCACTTAGATGATCTTAGCAACTCAGTTTTCTAACACAAAAAATGTCAACAATTAGTATCTAAAACTAACATGGCATATGGAACATGCTTCCAAAAAAAGGAAAGGTACTAAAACTCGAAACTGTTCCAAGTGCATCACAAATTTTCCTCAAAATGGCCATGATAATGATTAGCATATGGATCTAACAGGGCAGCAAAAGCAAATCCCATTTGCAGGCTTTGCCCTCACTAAGATATTCAGTATCTGCCTTCACAGTGGAATTTTACAGCTTTTGTTCACTGGAGTTCAGAAAAAAAAAAAATCAACTTGATTTTAACACAATGCTGATTTAATTTATTTTGCCTTAGCTGTGCTAATTAGGTTCTACAGGCTTCTTTTTCCTCCACTTATTTCAAAACATACTTCAATTAAGATGTTTAAATCAAATGAAAAGATGTTAAAATCAGCTACAGCAGCCACAGAGAGTAGAAACAGCAACACAAGAATCTTCCTACGTTCTTCTCTGAACACACGGATGGAATAGGGGTGGCGGAAAACAAGATAGCTGCCTTAGAATGGTAGCAAGCACACAAGTAGAGGGTTTTGTTGCACATGCATGCTTACCCTTCTTTAAGCAATATAGGCTGCTCTATGCTCTTGTGATCTCTCCTTCCCGAAGATGAAATTAAATCTAGAAACTAAAAGGTGAACAAAACGCAGAGATAAAAATGACAGGACCGCACTGCCCAAATTAAAATCTTTAACGTTTGTACAGCACAGAGCTACAAGAAAATATTGTAAAAGTAGTTAAACAGAAGGTAATGGCGGAAACTTGATGAATTTGGGAGGCTTCCTGGGTTGTGCACTAAAAATGCTCTTCAGCAGAAAAACTGCTGATGACCAACTCTTCTTCTGCTTCTCTTTCTTACAGGTATCTTTAATTTCCTTCTGGACTAAGCAATTTACATTACAGATCTGCAGCATCCTATGAAGTATGTGCATGTCTCAAGCTCTAAGCAGCAGCTTGTTAATCCAATAATTAAGTAGAAACAGATCCAAAGAGATTCTACTATTGACATGCACGTAATTTGATAAAAGTTTCTTGAATATTACAGTTATCAGGAGTCTGCTTTTTCAAGCACACGCTCCTGGTTTACAAACAGTATGTATTACATTCTAGTGCTCTGAGCATCAGCTTTAACAACACAGCAGGATTTTCAGAACATTCACATGCATTACTTACATTTTTTACTGCATCTGCATATTTCTGCTCATTAAAATAGTCATAAAAAGTAGCCATGTAGGATTCCTTGAAATTGGCCTGAAATACAAAGTCCAAACCATGCATATCATAATACAGTTTATACAGAAAATATTATTGTTAACAGCAGTAGACCATAAGGCAAGCCACCGAAGATAAGAGGTGGTTTTTTTTTTCTGGCCAGAGGTAAAATAAGCAAAGCGCCACTTTCATGTTGTACAGCACACATTCAGTAGTATGAAATTTTTATTTCAAAAGGGTAGCAGAATGCATTTCAAATGTTCAATTACTACAGTTAATAATACATTCTTCAAAACCTTCAAACTTCTGCTTTGGCTTTTAATCTTGGTCCTAAAAGAAGCTGACAAAAAGTGTGAGAGAAGGAATTCTATTGTCTTGAAGGATTTGTAATTGAGGTACAGATTCATCTACAGTTGCCTGTGTGAATCCTAACTAGACCACCAGAGACCCCAAATTATCACCAGCTATAGCAGTGTGGTGTCATAGGTACACAAGTTTTATTTCAATCAAAGATCCAGAGCATGGGCATCAAGATCTAATCTCACCACTGACTAGCAGAAAACTGAACTGGTATGAAAAGAAGAACAGACTTCTAGGTTGGTCACATAATTTTGCTTCACTGAAAGCTGGTTCAGATTAAGACAGATCTAGTTTTTCTGTGAGCATGAGAAGCTTATAATCAAAGCAAACATAACCAGTTTTGCATAAGCTTAGTGCAACTCAAGCATTTGAAAGGCTTCATTACAATGAGTGATAAAAGATTTAAAAAAACAAACAAAAAAATAAAATCACTTTCCTAAATTAAACCTTTAAATGAAACTGGCATACTTACAGATTTAGATTTTGATAGGCTGCCTAGTGTTTGAATGGTTTTAGAGATAAGTGTCAAAGTTCGAGAAGTCTGAGGATCCTAGGAAAGAGAACAGTATTATACAGACTAGATATTTAAAATATAGAACAGAGGAAGGCAAATTACATTTCTTCTTTCTTATTTCACTTGCAGAAAAGTAACATAAAATTAGAAAAGACCCAGTAAAACACTACAGGAAAAAGGTTGCTTTTTTTAAAGGCTTTTGACTCTTAAGCCATCATGCTTCTTCAGAGAACCAAAGACGATCACTTGCAAAACAAAAATAGAGATTTCTGTCTTGAAGACTGTCCCGGTCCTCCCCACTCCCAATAAGAACAACTACAAAAAGTCTGGGATAAGTTGCTTAACATCCAAAACATTTCCAACATTGCTGACAATCAAGCCAGCATTAATGTAATGTGGCAAAAATGAAACAGTGACCATCTTTTCCACAGCAGCTTAGACCATCTATCTTGTTTGTCCTTAAATTTCACTGTTCCTCCCAGACCTCCCAAGTTCTCCACGTACGCAGTCATTCAATATATGCTTCAGATCCAAGAGAGACATATCGGATCTTTAAACTAACAAAGGTACATCTCCTAAAGGCTATTAAAAGAACTGAAGAAAGAATCTTGATAGACAGACTATGGTGACAGAACCATATACAGAGCTAGAAAAAATGGATACAGTACTTACTGGATGGTGTGGTGTAAGCTGAAAGAGGTTTGGAGAAAGAATGGCAGGAGCAAAGAACCTCAGGAAAATAAAGCTGCTGACAGCTGTATACCTCACATCTAAGTCACCTATTAAAAAGAAGACCTCTACTCAGCATTTCAATAATTCTTCCTTAAAAACCTTCTGAAATTATCAGAATGCCTTCAGAAAGCTCACTCAAGCATGTGCTGGAAATGTATATATTCGTGGGTTACAGGATTAACTGATGATGGAGGATTTGGAGCCAGAGACTGGCCAGCATCAACCAAGGAAATGTCAGTGACAGCCTTTTAAAAAGAAGCGAGTTCACGACACAGGCTACAAGGAGAACACCATTCACTTTTCCACTCCACAGGGAATTTTATACAAACATCTGCTATTCCATCTATGCAACTAAAGTATGATGAATAATTCACATAGTTTATGAAACATTCAGCACAGAGGCCAACTCTCAGTTATCTAGTTATAGCCCTGAGCACAAGTGCTGTACAGACTCCTAATGCATCTATTCCAGTGGGTAGTTACAGAAAATACAATTTATTTATTTATTTTTACGTTAAATAGAGAGCATGACAGCAGTCAATGGCTTTTGGCCTGAGCTTCTCTACTATGAAGTGACTGTTTAAAAACCAAACTCTCATTACTCTCTCTGAAACCTCCTTATTGTAACCTGCTTCCCTTCGTGAAGCTACAGAAGTTGGCCGTTTTGCTCAATTCTGGTTTTATATTGCCTGCTCGTTCTCACAGAACCAAAACAACCAGGAGGGAGTGGAAAGAATTCTCTCTTGAAAGCCAGAAAGCCTTTGCAGCACATGGCTCTCCTAGGGCAATGAGCTTGCAGTAACTCCAATAATTTATAGATTGGCCTTTATTACAGATTGACATGTGAGCAGAAAAAAATTCAGCTGTATGGAGTCTGCAGAATGAGCCATTACAAAAACCTGAACATTTGAAAACTGAGCATGCTTTGCAAAATATTGAAACCATAAACACATGCCACTGTAATGCTCTTTTTAAATGCTGTTTTCCTTCGAAAGATGTTTATGGAAAAATCATACAATCATTAAAAGTCATGTTCTTTGTTGAATGAATAATCAAGGAAAAAACAGCATTAATACACACTCCAAATAGTATTTTGGATAAGCTGCTGCTCAGTTACTAAATCCACCATGGATCATGCAGACTGCCAGACTGCACCTACATTTAAGAGCTTTCAGTGATGTAAGATAAAACACATAGAAACTCACCTTGAAAACGTTTGGCAGCTGATTCTCTCAGTGAAAAGAAAATATCGCACATCACTGTAGGGCAGCTTACGCCAGATTTTGTAATTACAGTAAAAATGCGATCAACATATTGCCTCAAATTTTCCTGAAAAATGCAATGATTATGACAAAATTAGTACAATTTTCTGCTGTGGAAAGCGGTGCTATTCCTGGTTTTATTCATAATGGCATCATTAAAAGATTCTCACTTTCAGCATTATATACTTGCAAAACAATCTCACCCTCAATGATACTTTCTTTGGTAAATGCACATATTCAAGTACAAGAGTAAAAATATTATTCCTATCAAAACCAAACATCAAGTGATGTGGCTGTACGGCAGATCGCTCCTTTTCGTAGCACCATTTTCTGCATCATCAGTAGAGCCACAGGCTAATTTATCCTTGTCCTCAAGGGCAGGGGGAGAAGTGATTAACATTCTACATATATTGTATTTATAGCGTAATGTAAAGCCGTTGTAAAATAATTACAAGAGTTTGTGCTGTTACAAAAGCTTCCAGTGTATTCTAATGAACGACAAAATTATTTGCAACATCAAATCAGTTACAACTTTATCGTGTAAACAGAGATCGTATCTTCAAAATCGAATGCATACCCTGTTATTTTCCAGGTTTTCACCATCTTTTAATTTCACAGGATCAATTTCACAAGGTTTATGGACCTGGCAGATCTAGAAAAAAACATATAGTGAACAATTAATATATTAGTTTACCTTAAAGTAGGAAAAGTTTTGTAAAAAGCATAATCTGTTAGTTTTTTGAGGTAACAGGCAAAAGTCAACTTTATAAATTGTATTTTTTCTCCTTTGTCAAGTAACAAAGGTAAATTACATGTGATCTTTATCTTTTTCCAAAAAGTAGCATTAATTTTTTCTACCCTTTCCCTCAACTGAAATGAAGGATTGATCTTTAGACTCTCTCAAGCAAGGCTGTTCAGGAAAAGTCCTATTTTGCCAAAACAGTCAACTTTGAAAGTATATTTGTATTCTTTAAAAACTTCACATTTTGCAACGAAACATTAAAACAACAGCTGAAGAAATTGTCAAATCATTTAAAGGAAGTCTGTGGTCTGAAACTATTGCCCAGTTACTGCACTAAAACACCCACACCCACCATTCTGGACTGGACAGATAATAACCCATTGTTACAAGACACACATCACATACACAGTTATCTAAGAATAATTTTATTCCTTTATACCCACTGGATGAAATGTATTACTTAGAGCTTCCCAGCAGCTTTCTGCTGTATATAGTCTTTGTTCATCTAAGTAATTACTTTATTAATTTCTCAGAACCAATAAATGTTAGATTTTACATGAATAATTTAGTTAAATAAAATGAACTTTCCTTTTCCTTTAATACAATCCAACTGTTTCTGAATTGGGTGACTCAGCTGTGACTAAACTAACACACAAGATTTTAATGTAGAAACAGGCTCTTAAGCATTATTCCTACAAAGTCACCTTAAAACGGAAAGGAATAAACAGTATCTGTCCCTGAAGGCCTTTTACAGTGATATTTTTATCAAGTAAACAGTCTATAACTGCTCTTACCTCATCTATAATTGGCTTTAGTGTAACTTGCAGATAATGCATCCCTGCCAGTTTCATTGTCTCATCAATGCACTTGGAAGTTAACGAGTTTCCTCTGAAAATGGTGTTTGGATCTCTGGAAATGAACAATTTTCTGTAATTTAGTCTCTTTGTAATGAACTGCTAATATATGGAAATAAAAGAAGCGGTGAAGGGTGATGGAAATCTGGGTTTGAATGCACAAGCAAAAATTCCTTTTGACACCAGTCTGCCATTAAACGCAGTCACGTAGTATTTAGTGTGCTTCCCAGTTACAACAGAAAAGCAGTAGTCACGGTAAGTCCAGAGGGACTACTGATTTTCTTCTTTGTATTAGCGCAGTGTGCTCAGCGAACCATCCAAACACACAGCAACACACAGGCTCAAATCAAAGGAGTTTACAATATAAACGGGGGGAAATGCGCCTGTTTTCACGTGCTACTGAATTGCGTTAATTTGAGTAGGGGAAGGAGGCAGTGATTTTAGTCTCACAACAACACTGGACGTTACACATGACCTACTACCTTCTCCTACAAAATCAGTACTTGTAAGCTGGGAGGGAGATCAAAATACTGGCTCCAACGACGTAGCCATCCTTTCTAAGGGGCTTACAGCACTGTCCTGTGATAACATATTAAGGACAGTGCAGATCCCAATTCTGCCCTGAGAACTGTGTGGATAGCTGATGCCATGCAGACTCTCACATCCTTCTGAAAAGCCACTCACACAGAATTCTTGTGCTAGACATACGGCCACTGTGATTCATTAAGCTTTAGCTAGCTGCACTATCATATGCACTTTTTTTTTTAGTATTACTTGCATTTTGAGAATACAAGTACTTTCATATTAATTTTGTACCAGCAATTCCTTGTATAGCAATTTATATTATGCGGATAGGTACACGACCAACGATCTCACCTACAACTCATATGATCAAACCCTGTGCCTACTGACAGCAGATCAAACTTGGATATGAAATTATTTGCTTGTTCCTGTACACACACTGATGTCTTTTCTGTTGTTTGTAGCTTACTACAGTCGTACCCCTTTACAAGCAATCAATAACAAGATGAATTACTTTGCTGGATTCATCATTTTGTTTCATAAAAAAAGTACGCTCACTGGCTGTTACAAATGCCAGAAAGCCCTGAAAACAAACACTATCTTTGCTGCTTTATCACAGGAACACGACTGGCTAGGGAACAGCAAATTTCCTCATACTGCAGCAACCAAGCTGTTTCAGCCAACCTGCAGCGCAGAAAAAATACATCTACCTACAGGAAGGAAAACACGCCGTCCCTCAGACACACTGAGAAAAGTCAACCCACACAAAGACTTCATTTTGTACTGAGGGAGCTGTTACTTTCGAGTCAATATCTGTCATTCCCCTTGACTCCCAATTGTCACTTCTACTGTCAGTCAAGAGCACGACTACATCAGCAGGAGGCTTGTGGCAACAAATGTTCTTTAGGTCCTGCCTGGTGTGAATATTAGATCTTACGCCACTAAACTGTCACCCCACCAGTAAGTCAAACGAGGGACTTATAAGAAGTGACCAGAAAATCAAAAAATAGTTTTCTGCTATCCACTGCCAGATCCAATCCCATCTTTGTTCCTCAGCCCTCTAATTGGAAAGATCAGACACACAGCTTGCCTTAAATATTCATGATTAGGAAGAAACTTGCTTTTTGTTTTGAACAAATTCAACAAACACTTTTACTCAGCACTAGATGACTTATTAGAGCACTATAAAGCTGAAATGATTTCATATGAACAGCTGAAGGTAAAGTAGGATTTCACAGTTGTCATCAAATATAATCAAGACTGAGAAGAGTGAAAATCCCTGCTCTCAGACCTTACAATAGTCTTGCGAGTAGATTTTGCAAAACATGGTGGGAATTCCTCCTAAAATCAAACTCACCAGATCTTCAGAGCAGTGAATGTATTTATAAAGAACTCTGCGACTCAGCTGGGTGGAACAGGGACAACTCCAACCATTTCTTTTGAAATTACATATAATCCTAGAAACTGAGTGGAGGGTCCTAACAGTAGCCAACGTAGAGTAGGTAGGTATGCTTGATAGCAACTTGGGTTTTGGTACTTACTGAGTTCTCTTCACTTCAGCATTCGCAATGGCACTTATGAAAGGCACAATTCTGCCATAGTGTAAGAAAAGCCTGACAAGAGGTATGGCTGCTTCCTGTTTTTCTCTGCAAACTTCACCCAAAATGTGTGCAGCTGATGCTGAAACAGGCTGAACAGTGGAAAGAAATCAAAACTTTGAGATATCTTTCAAGAACAAGCATCCTTTCTTACTTTTCCCATTAGCTCCTTAAAGCAGAAGCCCACCCCACGGTTGCAGTGGCTAGTTACCCACACAGGCCTGTACCTAACACGGGTGGGCGTTACGTTCCAGTTTTTGGTAGCTGTAAGTGTTGATCGCAAGAGGGCAGCAATTTAAAAACGATTACGGTACAGTCTCTTTTTTTTCCCCCCATTTTTAACAGCTATCTTTTCATGTCACTGTTGCCTGGGAAGCAGGGGAAGAGGAGGAACTCGAACCATTCTCAGTTTCAAGCCACAGTAAGTACAGAACCCAGTTCTCGCGCTGAAAAAATAAAAGCATTGTTACAACTGCTAAAAGTATACATAATGGCAGACATGGTCCAACCCTCTGATATTGCAGGATTAGTTCTTGGTTTGGGTTTGTCTTTTTTTTAAATTATGTGAGTAAACCTGTTCCTCTCCAGTAAAGGAAAACCAATTGATCAAACTGAAGCTTATTTTGCATTTTCACATGTAAAATTAGAAAGCCACGGAGAATATGCTGCCGTTAAAACCACTGGTGTTCCTGGGTGTGCCTTCACCCGCCATACTGCACGCAGATAAAGATCTCTTCTGCAAGGACTGAAAACAAGCACCAGGGATACGCAGAGCTTAACAAGGCCCTCAGCTCGGAAAAGGCAGAAGCTGAAGTCTGGTAATCACAACATTACGGTCCCAGCAAGATAGTGACAAACATTCAGAGAGACCCCTGTGAGGAGGATCTGTGGGTAAACAACGAGCAGTGCAAGCAAATTACCTCGACATCTGCAGATTTTAGCAGGAGGTCTCGAAGTGGACTGTAATAGTCTGAGGAAAAAACATGGTCCTCAGTGTAAACCACATTTAACCTTAAGGAACCGAGGTCATCGGGTTTCAATGACTTGTTACCATTATCTCTGGGCTGCAGGAAATACCTGATATGCAAAGAATAAGACAGAAAGTTTGTGCTGAAAAACAAGATTATCTCAGGAGATACAACAACTTATATAAAATGTATAGATATACACAATATTTATAAATGTATCAAATTCTTAGGAGTTCTGAATCAGACTTTTTAATTAAGTTTGCCAGACTATTTTGCACCAATTGCAGCATGGGAAGTTCTGATCATAAAGATTTATGTAGATATGATTAAAAACCCACACACTAAAGCCATGGCACTGCTGAACTGCAGTAAATAATATCATCAAGCCAACGTATTAGAACTCCCACATGCAACGCAGAGGCAGACTGAAATCTCTAATCACATTATCAAAACTTCTTGTTCTTAGGTCTGCTAAGATTACTTTGGCTTGCTTACAAAAAAAGATACAAATTAAATCCATTTAAACTTTATCGCATAGCAGTAATTACTCTTAAGTCTTCACAGCAGACATATGTTTCTACTTATTCTCCAAAAGAAAAATGTCAAATACCATGCTTCGTAAGAACTAGACTGTCGGAGAAATTTCAAAGGGAGTCTCAGTTCTCCTAGAAACTCGTCTCCAAACTTCAAGTTACTGGCATTCCAAAGATCAACTCTGTAATAAAAACAAGTAATTTAAAAAGATTCATAATAAATAAAAAATTAAACCCAAATAATCCTAACTTCGTTTTCAAATTTTGTTGTTTTTTTCCCCTCAAGCCTATGAGTTAGAAAGTCTCGAAACTGTACAATAATGGTTTCCAAACAGTAAAGAGACAACCTGACCTCAGATTTCTGGAGCCTTGTAATTCACCTCCATAAAACATCAGTGAAAAAAAAAAATTGTCTGCACTACCTTTCCGTCATCTGTACTGTTTCCACTACCCGTATTGATAAAGATTCAGGGGGCTATTTGGCTATCCCCAGATAATACAAAAACATAGGTAAAATGGATACCAGGGGAAAAAGGTGTAGAGATATTTAAGGGCTCCATACTCTTCGTCCCGGTCGAATTTGGGATCACTAGCAGCTAAGCGGCAGCTTTACAGAGTTAGGCTGAATGCCTACACAGTCCTTCCCAGTGCTCTAGCTCCTGGGAAGACTCTGTCAAGCTTACAAATTTATTGCACCTAAACTGGATACTAGTACAGATACTCAAAAGCTGAAGACAGTTCCATCACTTTGTATAATCACTGTATTGACTGAAGTCTACGCAATTTTTGGCACTCAGTCCCTCATGGCTGAGAAGTTCCGATACGCATCTGTAGACGATACTTCCTCCACTTTCACGTGCTCTTTAACACCAGGGCGTAAAGCAACTGCGCTGAGATTCAAAGTAGAAGCACTGGTGTTTAACCTGGCATTTGTAGATAAATGCTACAATACCCACCTCAGAGCAAGGGTTTCAAACTCCAGGGGAGTTGTTTCTGTACATATTTAAGGTTTCCTCTGAGAAGAATTTTTATTTTAAAATAAGCTCAGCTAAGAATTTTGCAGCTAAATGACAGTCTAAATGTGCCTTAAACTTTTGAGGGAAAAAGATATACGGGGAAAAAATACAGGTTTTCAAATAATGAAGATTTTTAGAAGAGCAACTTCAATTTGGATAAGGTGCAAAGTCATTCAGTTATGGACTCGTTCACACCACCTTTCTTGTCTCAAGCAAATCACAGTAGGCTTGTCACGGAATGGATGTTGATAGTCCTGCTAAAGGTTTATCCTACCTTATACAAGTGCAGAGGATGCCACTTTTAAATCCCCTGAGCCTTGTATCTCTCAACAGTGTCTCATGCATCAAGTTTCATACACTAGACATACCATCAGCTCACATTGCATGCCTGCTGGGTTAAGTTTTTCAAACTCTGATATTTCAACAGCATTTCTGCAGGGCAAGAATACCCCAAAAGGAAAAAAGTTCTTTGAAAATTCAACCTCCTCTCCCTCTTCTCCACATCTGGCTGGTTCCTATCTTGCTAACTAATTCAGATGGCTAAAAGCAGCTTCAGGAGCAGACACATCTTTTGAAAAGTTTATTTACACACAGTCAAACTTACAATTTACCAAGTATTTTTACGGGCTACTGATTTCTAGTTTATCCAAATTTTTTCAAGATGCCCACTAGCAATAACACTTTCAAACACAGGCAGCCAAAGGGTGTTCCCCCACAGCAACTTGTTACATAAAAAAAATCAGTGCAAAAGATCTGAGGAGAGGAACTAACAACTTAAGGCAGATCTCACCCTACACAGCAAGCAAAGCAAGCACGCAAATTCTGAAATTATTGTTAAGTGTGACTGGAGTACAAAGCATAAGCAGTATTTAAAAGAATCATAATACACAGACCTCAGAGTCTAAAAGATTACTGTTTCCTGAGGTTTTTAGAAGGCAAAATTATGGCAAGGGTTACTCTAAAACTGGTCGGACTGTAGTCACAGAAAGAAAGAAACAACACAGAGGGGGAGGAGAAACAATGAATTTCACCAGAACATCTGGTCCCTAAGTGTTGATGTGCCCTGCCTGCAACTTCCTACACCCACTCAGAAAGAGAAACTTTCATAGCTTTAGAGAGAAACCATGAGAGACTAAGGCTCCTCTTTACCCTGTGGAATGGTATTTTTCTCAGCAGAGAAAAAGAAAACAAACCTCCAAACCCATAAATTGTGTGATCCGTCCAGAGGGCAGAGGGACAATCGAGCTCTGACCACACAGACCGGAGGAAGCGAGCAGGGGTGGGAAGGGAACCTGAGAGGGAAACACCACCGCTCTGTCCTGTAGGGGACAAGGCCTCTGAGCAAAGAGTTTACCCAACCAAGACTAACACTTTATCTGCTTTTGTCTATTATTTAAGTGCTCAATCTTTTCCCAACTATTTTGTAAGCCCCCTCAGAAACTATTCATCTTTACCACACAGTGATGTGTTGGTTTTAAGGAATGATAGATTCTTCTGAAGCTCAGCTCCACATACGTTATCACTGCAGACAGTCATTTGTCCAGAAAACATACTAAGTAAAACAACTGTATAATTCCATTTAGTGCAGTAGTACAAAATAAGAATCAACTGAAATATTAAGCAACGTGTAACCTCTGTCCACCAATGTCTAGGGTCCCCTTCCAGAGTCACAAAACTACCAAGACAATCCTAGCTTTCATTTAAAATCAGTGCATGGCCAGGTATCATGGTTACAAAGACCAGACTGGGACTCCCAAGACACCGTTCAGTTGCCCATTCCATCACATACATCCCATGGGACATGTTACTTCATACCTGCCTATACCACGCAAAGCTTTGCAGAAATAGTCTGGTGCTAGAACTGTGCTACCAGCACCAACACTACCAAAGCCGCATGGCACTGAACCTGGGCCTTTGCTCTTTCTCCTGTGAATTAGCTGGGGGTTGCCCTTAAACCAGCTACCTTTGCACTGCCTGATGCAGATGTTCTCAGAGAAACAGAGTACAGCTTTTGCCTCGCTCACGTACGAATAGTTTCCCTTTCCTGCCATGGCAAACACAAATCCATTAACAATCTTGTAGTGCTGTGATAGTACACCAACAGGCTACAGGAACCAGCAGCTCACCGCCAAATTAAAACAGCCCTCATCCATTCATTTGTGAACATGGATGCATCTTGGCTGCTGGGAGTAAGTATTGCTCCCCCTTCCCATCTCCCCTCCTTCCCTTACCGCCAACTGTGCTTCTGAAGGGACCAGGGAATGTTTTGGGAGGTAAGCCCTCTCCGCCTCTCTGGGGGAATGCCTGGGGAGGGAGGGGGTGCCACCATTCTCCCTCAACCTTTCTTCCTCCAAATCCTAGCTTAAAGGAGAGGGGAATTTCTCACCACCTGATGCAGCTTTCAGCTACAGTGCTGAAATCACCAGATGGCCAAAGTCTCTAAGTTTCAGTGTACGTGATGGTATGACGCATGTGATACCTTTAGGTTTTGCACCTCCTTTAGTTTCCTCTCCACTCTTTCTATTCACCTGTCCCCGCAGACACCATGGGGAGGCCTCAGCAGGTTCTACAGGAGTACTGAGTGGGTGGCAGGAGGTGGGGTGGGGTTGTTTTGTTTCTGAAATCAGAGTTGCTTCTTTCCTGTGCAATGCATTTCACATGTATCAGACCCAGCCTTGCAAGAAGGGGTTAAAGTCTGGCAGGCAAAAGAGAAGAGAAACTGCCTCTGCTCCAGAGAAACTCTGAGCTCAAGAGTTTCCTTTCAGTGAAGAAGGACCTTATATGGGTTGCTAAAATCAAGTGAAAAAAGAAAACAGACCCGTTAACCAGGAGCATCACAGGGCTTCTGGGCTCTCCTGGGAAACTGAGGGAGCGAGGAAAGGGGATCCCAGACATAAAAGGCTGCACTTAATGACAACTGCACATTAGTATACACACGGTGTATATAGGATACCAAGGAAAATAATGAGGATTTCTCCTGCAGAGGAACTGTCACACATTTGCATACATCTACAGGACAGTGGAGGTAAAGGAGCATACGGATACAGTGACAAAGACTCATCTTGATTTATGAACAGTAAAATCATGCTTGTCACTTTGAAAACTGAGTCTACTACAAAGTTACACAACTTTGGAAGATGAGTTTATTAGTACAAATTGTTTTATATTACCTTATCTCCATTTTGTCAACTTCATCAACATCTTCAATATCAAAATGGGATTTCTTGTTGTAGCTACTGGGTCTTGTAACCTAATAAAAAGGAGGAAACTTTAACAAATTGATCTGATACAAAAGCATTCCTATCTTATTGTACAAAGCTCTGGAAGGTCAGTGTCTTTTATTATCAGCAGTGACTTCAGTCCTGATTCTGAAAACATTCATGCCTGTGAATAAATATGTTGACTAAACAGATTCCTCACTACACAAAAGTGGTGGTTACACAATCATATGCAAGAGTAACTAGGTACTCCACACTTTCTTTACTGAGAAAGGACATCTTTAATATTACTACAGTATTTTGAATTTACATTGATAAAAGAAACAAAAACATCACAGAAAGGAATACCACTTTTATAACCCATCTAGGGAAATAAAAGGGCAATTAAGAATTGAGTTTTAAATACAGTTGTACAACAGATGCTCAGAGGGACTCTGACAGGGGGGACACCACTCTTAAAAACATTTTACAGTGGATCTAATTAAAACTGGGAAGTTCTGCCTGTCCTGATATCCTGGAAGTCAATTTATCATGCTCATACAAAAAACACCAAGCAGATCAGTTGTCCAAGAGATGCTAGCCTGTGTTATGCATATCAGAATATAGAACCAGGTGCAGAGTTCACCAACCATATTTGCAAGACTGATAAACAGCAAAGGATGGCAGAAGATAACGAGAAGGTAGCTGTAAGTGTAGAGCATTAGCAAAAAAAAGTTTTTGTACAAACATTTCTTAAAATTTGTTTTCTAGCGTGCTTATAAAAAGACTTTGATGGTTGTATTTTTGCATAGTGTGTCAGAGAAAAAGGCTACCCCACCCAGCTGAAACCACAGCAGGAACTGATCAAATGCAAGTGTGTATGATGTGTGGGTTCAGCTCTTGGTTGCACACAGAAGCTGAACTTTATTGTAGGTTTAAATATGCTTGTGGCTTGACACTTCCCACTCACAAAAATGGGCTTTTATTGTAAACTTGACTTCTTGGTTTTATATTGTACATCAGATGCAGATGGTACAAACAAGGAAGGCAGAGACAGAGCTGCACAAGTGGAGAGGAGCCAGAAAAGAATCTTCAGCAGGGGACACTCAATAGAGCCTTTTCAGAGTGCGTTATGTGTGAGGCAGGCACCATTTGCAAAGTGGTACATAAAGACTAAAAGGTACCAGCAGCACTGGAGACCAAACTCTCTTGACTATAATTGAATCAAATGCACCTGTAAGCCCAAGAGTACAGAGACTTTAAATACAGCTTCAGCAGCTCAGTACATATTTTCTTACCCTACCCTTGCAACTGTCTTCCCTGTGGCTTCAAGAAATTATCCTACATAACTGCAAATGACATTTTCTACTACCATTGTGAAGTTAATGGTGTAATTTTTAATAAGGAAGCAAACTTTTAAGTCTTGTATTATCTCTAACACATGAGCTGCTAAAAAAAGTTATAGCATAGGTGTAACCTATGGCACAGCCCAGGTGTAACCTATGGCACATCCCTTTTAAGTAAACACTTTTCTGAGCAGTTTTGCTCGAGTCTGCATGTACAAGATCTCTCTGTTCACCTGTACAACTGCTTAGTGTGCAGATTAATACAGCTCAAGAGCAATATTCCTTAAAAGACAGCTGTATGAGGTCCACCCATCCCAAGGATGAAACTGGAGATGAGGGAACTCCCAGTTCACAGCGCTGAACTAGCTGCCATGTACCATTTTACAAAAAAGGGAGCACAACTCTGCTGTGCCGGTCCCTTTCTTTAGGCAAAGCCTGCAAGCCATTTATCAGCTGCTCAATTTTTTTCAGCACATGCAGGTTTGCAAACAGGTCCCCAGCGCTACCTTCTTCGGTTCCTGTAAGGGGGGCATTTTCCTGTAGCTGCATATAGAACTCCGAGCCCCCACACCACGCTGCAGCTGGAGCGGTGGTGAAAATGGCTCCTAACCATCAGGTGCAAGTTTCACTCATAGCATCACTTAAACAGGCCCTTAGATTTCCCAAAACCAACGATAGGCTGTTTTCCACTTACAAAATTAAATCTGTGTGATTTTTTGGTTGTAGTAAGGTAAGCACCCATTCATGGCCTTTTACAGATCAGCTTCTTGCCTGGAGGCACGGCCGGTCGCTGTGCCAGCAGACTGCAGGGAAGCTGATGAAGCTGTTTGGGAGCAGTAAGTGACACTGCTGTCAACAGCATGGATCTGCGCAGCTCCACAGAAGTCAGAGCACTCCATTAGCACGCACCAGCCACAGCTCTGCCCGTGTCTCATTACTGAATGTATTTCCCAGCCGTAGCAGTTCTACTGAACCTTGTTCCTTCGAGACATTTAGCCTGATATGTACTAACTACTCTCAAATTGACATAAATCTATGATGGCTCTCTCTGCACTAAGGGTATGTTTATGTTTCAGAGTTTTGGCTGATTCAGACTTTTCCCAAGCTCTGCTCTTACCCACACAAAAAAAAACATTTTGCTCTGAGTTAGCAGAACAACTGGGGCATGGGCTCGAGTTCAGGTTTTGCTTCTGCTGATACTTGCACACAACACAGCTCCCAGCATAAAGGCAAGCTAAGCAAGCCTCCAGTCCCCTCCACAACTCCAGCTGGAAGGTACTTTCTGTTTCTCTCCTTCCTCCCCCAATATGGCACCACCTGCCAAGTTCAGTGCTTAAATACCAAACGTTCACTGTCTCCGCAGCGCACAGAAGGCTGAGGAATCAGAGAGGTGAAGTTCCATGGTTTACAGGCTGAATTCCTGGATTACATTCTCATTAAAGAGTTCTTGCTGTCGGACACCTCCGGAACTGCCTATGTTGAGAATAAAGCAGCCCATTTTAGTTTATTTACATATAGCATCGCTCTTGTGTCACTGCCAAAGGCTGCAGCTCTGGGCCCGGTGACGGACTGCAATCCTGGGCAGCCCTGAGCGAACACACAGACACCTCTGTGCAGTTTCAGCGCTCAGCACCACGGGATCTCTCCCCCACCAACCATGCCCAGGCAGCCCTCCACACAGCCTCACGGAGTCAGGCAAACAGGCACAAAGGCTCACTGCTCCCTAAAGTTAACTCTGCAGTGAAGTTATACCCTAGGAAGAGACGTATTGGGTTACCAGAGGAAAGATTACCTTAGATAGCTATCCTGGCCAACCCTCAGGGCTTCCACCCCTTCGGGCAGTGAGAAAGTGCTCCTGCCAATAAAGAACTTGCTATATCTGTTCCTCAAATCCAAATATATCACATCAACAGGAGCACGTTTCTGCTGGTATGACCGACTTTAGATTAGTCGGTACAACTGTCAGCTTCCAGGCAAAGATGGTGATCTGTAGAAGGAGGGGGAAGACGGCGATAAGCCCCTCACACTGGCATTGCTAAGAACGGTGTGTGCACTTCAGATCCCCACAGTGCGACGGCACTTGTATGGCTCCTCTCTCCCCAGCTCCCCTTCCTGACGTGGCTGCCTGTGCCCCTGAACTGATTTGAGAAACCACATCCCTACGTGCCATCCCTATGGCAGCAACTATTTCTAATGTAAACGTGGCCTGAATGATGCAAGCCGTACAGGCAGAAAGGGCTTTTCAATGATATGCCAACTGCATTGTACTACTCTGGTTTTTCATCAGCTTCATTATGCCAGATATGTTCTTGAGGTATCTATTGAAATAGAACAGTTAAGTGTAGATGTCCAAGAGAAAAAGAAAAGAGAAAGATACACATAGTTCAGAAGACAGAATGAAAAGTTTTAAGAGGTATCCAAATTATAAACACATGCACATATATGTATGGACACACCACAGTTACAGCTACTCTTGCCAGAAAGAACCAAAATGAGCACCATCATGAAAGTTATACTTCGTCTTAACCAGACTTGTTGAAAATGCTCTGTATTCAATAAAGCTGTAGAGGTTTCACACACTTGGAGAAAAGGCACTGGTATTGCAGCAGACTAGTAGACAGCCAGAACATCCAGTTTAAGTGTATTTTTCCTCTACAGTTTTCAGTATTCCTAAGCGATAACCTTCCTCCCATTGACCAGGAAAGACAGGGTGGAGCAGGTATAAAACCACAGGCTAAAAAAAAATACGTACATATAAAATTTTTTTTTTAATCTCATTTTTAACTGTCCTTTTTCAAAACTCTTCTAGGGTGAGTCGTGATGGAGTATAAAGCCTGCTGCTCAGAAGTGCCCACCTTGAAGCTTTTCCTACAGAGCACCGGAGCTGAAGTACTATTCTGCTCCCTCAGCAGACAGCTAGTCTGTTCCTGGGCACTTCTTTCCTCCGCACCTTTTCAAAGAAGACAGCTGGCACAACACGGAGCAGCATGCTGTGCCAACTATCTACAGTATAGTATTTCAGCTTATCACTCGTTCCTTTGAAATACCAACCTCAAAATAAAACACTTCATCAAAATGCGGATTGTTGGTCTTCTTTTTAACTTTAGTCTTTTTGGCTTCCGACCTGAATTAAGGAAAGAAAAAAAGAAAAGGTAAGAAACAACATTAGCAGAATTGTGATCCTAGGAGAGAGCCACTGAGGAACAAATAGTCATCTGCTTGATTTAGCCGATAAAACTGGAACACCACACGGCTCCCGCACAGCAAGGCATACACACTCGTGCATATTTAAGAGAGGGACTCACTGCGTGCCCGTTTCTCTAAAGTGGCAATAACCACAGTTTGTTATCCTCTTTTAAACACAAGTTCTTGAACCCCGATTTTGTCACTCGCTTGATCCAGCAGAATCTTAAGTCTGTACAAGGCAACTGGCAAGAATGGGGCTCTGAGCAGCAATGTTTAGGGGATGGTCTCAGTCCTGATGTGACCCAAAAATTCCTCAATACCCTAAAAGAACAGCAGACAGGAAGACTGACATAGCTATTTCTGTGTTTTATATTTTATAATCCTGGCCTGAGGAATCAATGAATGCTTTTCAGTGGTGTTAAAGAATCAAAAAAACCCAAATAATTTCCTCAGTAAAAGTATTTTTATTGCTATATTACCACCCTTTTCCCTGCAGCCCCAACAGTGCTTACTTAATGTTATGTTGTGGAATTATTATGAGTGGCGCTGAGCAGAAGTCTCTTAATTTCTAGTGCTCCGTAGGAACCTCCTTCAAACCACTCACCGGGCAATAGGCCTGACAAAGTTCAGCACCGCTCATTCATCCTCCATGGGCAGTGCCATCCGCCTGCCTTTTCAAGTGCAGACATCTAACTGCTTGATATTGGGCTGGAGCCAGCCAATGCATTTCCCACAGGCCGGCCAACAGCTGTCTGATGATTTCCAAATGTGAGGAACCTATGCTTGATTTGCTCTCGTTACCTACAAGTGAAAAGCTCCGTGTTGTTCTGTGTCACCAATATTCCCCTACAGCTCTGCAGGCATAGATAAAACAGACACAGATGGAGAGGCACATCAGCCATGTGGAAAACTGACCTAGCAATCATTTCATCCCAGAATCCATCCCTCATTTCTCATATGCAAAGCTGCTTAGATAGCTTGTAACTGCTTATATTAACCGGACAACTCTATGTATTCTTTTACAGAGGTCAAATAAAGCTAGGTCTAATTCCCAGCGCTGCTACAGGCTTCCTCTGTGGTTTGAATGGGCCAAGTCCACCAGTACACAATGTTTTCCCATCTATAATACAGGCATAGAAAGAGTTCTGCTCAGGAAGTCTGATGGCTCTGTAAGTACAAATCACACAATAAACAGCGGCACATTTGTTGAAATTTTTATGCTTGGCATTGCATAAATGCAGCAGAATAAAGCAGCTTTCCTACTCTAGAAGGAGAGGCATTGAAAAATCCAGAGAGAATGATGTACAGATTAAGAACATCCCACTATTCCTAGGAGGAGCCAAGAGATAAGAGAGACTAATCGCCTCCAGGACCTAGGGCAGATTGCCTATTCCATCTCATCAGTCACACTTGCCAATCAACCTCTTCACCGATAAGCCCATCTGGAAGGGGACTGGGAAGCAGGATGTAGAACGGGAGGTGATTAAGGCAAGCACAATTATTGGGCAATTACAAAGCAGTGAATGGGAATAAGCTGCATGCTGCTTGCTGGAGATAGGAGGCAAGCCTTCTCCCCCCCCAAAAAAAAAAAAAACACCCAGAGAGGAATAGGATGGGGCTATGCTCCTCATTTGGAAGGGAAGTACGTTATCAGTTGCCATACATTATCCAGACTGGGGTCAGAGGGAAGCAGACAAAGGTAAGTTTGGACATTAAAGGATACAAGGGTTAGTCAAAAACCCTCCTTACAGTTTCAGTAATAGCCACCCAGTACCATCTGAAACAAGTTACAGGCTTAAAACACCAAAGCACAGAACTCGAATACAGAGCTCATAATGGAGATAGGGCATAACACACCTAGACAAAGAGGAAGAATACAGACCAGTCTCAAAGACTCCTCTGCAGGCAAGGTAAGTATTTGTCAAGAATGCATCTTATTTATAGTATTTTCAATAAATTGTTGTAAAACATTATGAATAACCCATGCTACCAAATGTGATTCTTTGAGGTCAGAGTAGAGCTTTTTGTTTCTAACATGGCACAGACATAAAAGACAACTCTAGATAAGCAAAAACAAAACAGTGACATCCAACAGCATGGGAAATTTTTATAACAGAACCGGAAAGTTTAATCCCAAATTTAAACTGAAGAGTATTATGCAGAATCTCATTACTAAAACCTCATTCCAAATTTTATCCATGCTATTATGTACACATATATCAAATTATAGGACTGAGCCACCTAGGGCTTTCAACATACACATTGATTTGCCACACCTTGAAAGCAAAAAGACTCTAAATATTCACATACAAACATGCATACTCTGCAAGATGTTGATGTACTCAGGTTTCTCTTCTGTCCCTGCCCAAAATGAGGCAATAAATTTGCTCAAAAAATGGCCTCCAACTGTGAGGTAAGAAGATGCACAAATTAAGCCTAACCACAAATTACAGACTTCAGGATATTCAAATTATTCAGGGATTATTCAGACCTTTACATAAATCAAAATTGAAATAGCTTCAAATTATTTAACTCTAGTATAATTCAGTAGTTCATACATGCACACACCAACACTTAACATATTCTAGTGGTGTCTAAATACTCCCATCTGTCCATCTGAGAATGCAGATTTCTAATAGACAAAGGAAACAGAAACCATTCTTATAAGATGGAAGTTCTCGTATGTGCAATACTTGCCTGGAGGGTCCTGCTAAGGTAACCGTGGCGTAGGGATCACATTGCCCGTTCACAATGGGCAGCCCTTGGCACTCTAAAACTCTAGAAAAGAAGAAAATGCAGACAAACGAATCAATGAAAGGGGAAGAGACTGGAGTGAAAATAAAAGCAATGTATTTTCATCCTTTACATAATACTTTACACTAGGGCATTGAAATGTCACTAAGCACAAGCCTTTAATTTATACCTAAAACTGAGAATACATTTTGGTCTTAAATACTAACTTTAATGGGGTCAAAAATACTGTTAAATTACAGAGAAACCTTAACTCGAAGGATTCTTATTATGCAAGTACAACAACTTAAGGTTCGTGAAATAAGAGTCTCCCGTCAAGATGGCAGCTGTCAGCACTTTACAATTCTGTGACAACTTATTCACCAAAAAAAACCCCAAACCCAACCAACAGAATTCACTTCTGTAACAAAAGACTAAAAAAAAAACCCCACACAGACAGATCCCACCAGTAGTCAAGTAATTTCTCAGAATCACATTCACGAAGGCCTCAGCGCTTTTGACAAAATTTGGCACGGGCTTATTTGTACAAGTGAGTTAACTACAGACCAGGAGACAGCACGACACAGCCATCTTTCTCCATAGAACTCTGAAATTGCAAGACTGAAGAAACACATTCAGCAGCTCTGCACTGAAGAAGTCAAAGAGACACTGGAGGGACAAAGTGGAACAATTTGGGTTTTGCTGTAAGCCATGGTGAGAAATCTGCACTTTTGCACTCTCATTTCAACATTTCTTTGGGAAAAAAGATAAAAACCCAACACAACCCCAAAAAGCAGTGAAAAAATGTTTCGCGTTTCACAAGTTAAAACCTGCTGAGGAATGCAGTACCGATTGGAAACAAAGGCAGAGAAGCCAGTTGCCAGGACTCTCCCTCCTGAAACAACTTCTGCTTCCAACAGGTAAGCCTGTTGGGCTGACGTATTTACACAATTGTAACTGGAAAATTTCAGTGAAGACAAACTCTGAAGTTCTTTGGGCATGTGACTAGTACTATCCTTGCAGTGTGAAATATCTTACAAACTTCTAGGTGCTATAAAATCAGCAAGACAAATAATATCCATTTTACTGCTTTCGGTGACAGCAACTTTGATTACGGGCTTTACGGTTGGACTTGATGATCTTTGAGGTCTCTTCCAACCATAATGATTCTAGGATTCTATGATACCAAAAAAAGAATATTAAAAAAAAAAAATCAATAGAGAAAATTTCAATAACAGTGCTCCACAATTTTATCTACAAAGCAAGTTATTTGGTAACATATGATGTGGACTTCAAATACAGCTCAACTACAGACCCGTTTCTTACTCTACATAAAAGGAGGGAAAAAAAAATTAATATTCTGCACCACTACAGGAATCGTTTTTGTACCAGAGGAGGTACAATCTGGATAGGTTCACACAGCCATAGAAGTAGAGGGAGACTGAAGATCACGCTAAGGGGGCACACACAGGCAGCGGTAGTGATATGTCACATTCCTAGCTGGATTCTCACACCTATGATCCTGCAGAATAAAGGCTAAGTAATTGGCTTAATACAGACAGCCCCCGATAACGTACTCACTCACAAACTTCTCATTTGCATAGCCCCTATATACATGGAAAAGCATTCAGTTATTAATCTAGATGACTCCCCTTCTCATTGCTGATTCACTAACGCTACAGCAAAAAGAGAATTACGCTCCATATTCTGGATACTCAACTGAAATCATCGATCAAAACCATAGAGAAAGTTAAGAAAAACTTGGATTGCATAGGTATTGAGCTGATTTTAATTCTGGACTTCTATTATTTCACTACAAGTTTACCTTCCACACAGACAGAATTTGGAAGCCTAGTTTAGCAGGTATCTGATATTGCAGACTGTTACGACACAAACAGCAAAATTCAAGCCACAAATTCTATCCCAGGACTAGCTGGAAACGCAAGGTGCAAGCTCCAGTAACCCTCAACATCAAGCAACACACAATATATGTGATTTGGTTGTCTAACCACATGTATCTAGTGCCATTTGAGATGACTACACAGTTTCTTCCCCAGTCCCTTGCTGGTGCTCCAGAAAGGCAGGAGGTACCCATGGAACATGTTTATTTGACAGCTCCCTGCCTCTCAAAGACCTCATAAATAGACAAGATGCCTGTTTTCAAGCATCCAAGTCCTACTCCAAATTCACCCAGCCTACCTTACAGAGAAGGTGTAGAATAGACTTTTTTGCATGAGTATTAATAGAAGTATTCAAAATTGCAAGGAATATGCTACTTTTGAAATGTAAAAAGGACAGATGTGAACAGAGAGAACACTTACGGGGAACTTTACATTGCAGCCTTCTGGCAGAGCATCTAGAAGTGCAGGAGGAAAAACCATAAGTACCAGCAGAAAGCCTTTATGAAGACACAGGTCCAGCTTGATTTTCTTATGAGTAAAGGACAGACTGCGTTCCTTCTAGTGGTGTTCACGCTAGTATGACCATATTCACAGCAGAAACACTTTGCCAATGAGCTACAGCAGGGCTGCTGGTAATTCTTCTAGGACAGGAGGTGTGGCTCAAACACATTTCTGTTTGAACAACTGTACACCATGTGTCAGTGTCAAACCTCGCCAACCCTTCCACTGCTTCCTTAAGGCAGCCCCGAAGTTCCCTGAAATGAAATAGGGACTCAATGGCTTTACAGCAGGCAGTCAATTCTCTACTATTGATGAATGGTTTCCAGCCAGCTCTCATCCATACAGGAAGAGCTACGTGAAATTCAAACACAGAGAAAGCATGTTCGGAGAGAGGGCGATTCCTGTTGTCATAAAAGCAGTCCTTTCAAGAACACGCAGACAACAGAAAGTGATCCCAGACAGCAGGATCTACACTTGAGGACATGCAGAGTTTATAAATCACCACCCAATAAAGTCACATACGAATTTGAATGAAAGTGAAATTATCTACACACACAAAAATGCATACCCTAACTATACACATATACAATGATAGGATCTATTTTAACACTGCCACATAGAAAAATTTTTTACATTTTTTGTGGAGGATAGCCCTCTGTCGTTATCACATCAACCGTCAGCAATGGTTAAAAAGACAAATGGTATCATTAGCTGGTCGGAGAGAACCCAGCAATATAAATCATCAGGCACTTGCATCTTGAGTTGTGCATGCTCTGCAGAACACACGGAGAAGAACAACAGGACAAGTTCCAATCGCTCATGGCTCTCCCAGGTTTGTACTCTCCAGCTCGGAGAACAGAAGTTACCCGTTCATGAACAGCTTACAAAATCATGAATGGTGTGAAGAACATTTCCTCACAAAGACAGACTTAAGGGGCACACAACGAAATCACCAGACAGCAGGTTTAAAATAAACAAAAGGAAGTACTGTTTTCACACAATGCGTAATGAAATTGCAAAACTTATTGTCATGGGAGGTCGTGGAGGCCAAAAGAATATATGGATTCAGACCAGAACTACACAAACTCATGGAGCGTAGGTTTGTAGGCAGCTCTTAAAGCTTAATGGTCCAGAAGCCTCCTCCAGCTCAGGAAAGCCCAAAGTGCTGATTGAAAAGGGTGTAACATTGCAGCAATCAAACCCTATTTGAAGTATCATTCGCCAGCAAATACCAGAGACAGCACTAGGCTAGACTAGAGGGGCATTTAACACAGGAAGGTAGTTTTTATGTTCTCTGGGGAAAAAAAACAACAAAAAAACCCACCCAAAACAAAAGAAAAAACCAAAACACACAGATGTTCTCATACAGTCATGGTGACTTAAGAGTAAGACATTTCTTTGTGTGCAGTTTGAGTAAGAAAAGCCAAAACAACCTTGAAAGAAACAAAATGTGGGAAAACAGGAAACAGACACCGACATAAAGCGTATCCCAAGCCTTTCAGGTAATTTAAAAGCCGTTATTGTTTAAGGATGTTGGAGAAAGCAGGCAAAAAAGACTGAAGACTTAGGATTTTGAGGGAGGAAGGCTATGTCTGAGAGAGGCTCATTCTGGTTCTTATAGCTTACTAAGCATTGTGGGCAGAGACAATAAAACGCAAGGCGGCACAGGTCTGATCGACTCATGTTGGTATTATTCCCTCATTAGCTGCAGGGAAGTGTGATCCTAGAGCTGCTTTCGTTAACGGCCATTTTCTTCAGTCATGGGAAAGCTGCTAGGTAAATTAACACTCCTCCTCTCCCAACCTGGTACCAAAATACTGGCTTTAATTGGCAAGCAGGAAAAGAGTCAGAACAAAAAGACAGCTACTCAGACACGATAAAACGGAGCCTCAATTCTCCTACACAGGTATCACATTCTTAAGACTGACAGTGCATATCTGGATTAGATAAAAAACATATGAAAAGAAATGTATAATAAAGGTATCATCGGGGGCGGGGGAGAGGAGGGGGGCACGCTGGGAAGCAGTGAATAAAACCAGTAAAAATGAAATGCCTTGGCTCTAATCATCTGCAGAATTAATTTAACGTATGTGTCCTAGGATAATGAACAAAAGCCTAGGCAATCAAGATTATTCAAGAATTACAAGTCAACTCATCAGGCCCCGGAGGAAAAATGTCTGGTGGCTGCTAGAGTCCTTTCTGCCCAACTGGTAGTTTCTGATCATTCGCTGCCTTGAGCCCAGCTGGGGCAGGGCGAGCCATCCCTGGCAGCCAGCCGGGCTGGGCTGGCCTAAGGTTAGTGCTGGGTCAGATGGGAAAACTCTCAATGCAGCTGCCTCACTATATTTTGCTTGTGGTTTATAAAATTAACAGGTTTCAAGGAACAAGACATTTCAGTTTTCAATGTGGTTCATGACCAAACCTTCACAAGAGTAAATAAGCTATGGAAAATTCCCAGAGGGTAAAAGAAAACCTCAAACCCAAACACACCATGAGCGTGCCCTCTCACCTTTAAATTATGCGATTACAGAAGATGAGAGGGAGGCAGGGGGAGAAGGTTTGGAAAAAGAAAAAAAAAGATTTTTCAACAAAGACCAAGCAGCTCACATGCGATAGTACAGGCATTCCCTCTGCCTCCGGTTTGCCAACCAAGAGCTGCAGGCTGCAGCCTCTGAGACAGCCCTTACAAAATCATACTCAAAACCAGGCTTAACACAGGCAAGCAACATCAGGATGATCCAAGCCTGTGGGTGTTCCGCACCCCTTCCTCGGAATCGCAAAAATTATGTAAAAGTTATAGGCTGATTAGTTCAGGATGCACATGTGTTATCGACATCCTTGTGTGCCAGAATGGACAACCAACACAAAAGGAGAAAAGAAACCAGAGGGGACATAGCTGTTCTTAAAACACATACCCGTATTTACTGTTCTTCAGATTAAGTCACTTCCAGTGCACCAAGTCAGGCTCAGTTCTTACCTCAGTTCCAACCGAAGGTCGGGAACAGCACACCGTTCCCATTCTCTTTTCTCAAATCAGACTGTTTTCTCACTGTGATTCCTCAACAGAAAATACATCTTTTTTCTACATAATCTTGCTTTCTATCACTGTATATAATCCATGTATTTTAATTGCTTTCACATACATACTGGGGTCCTGGGATCAATCTTACACTTGACCAGTTTACTGATGTATTTTAGTAATCTATTTCCAGCCTCCACTTGTTCCACCTCTCTTTCATTTCTCTATCTTGAGGCTTTGTCCCATCTCATATGCGTATTTTTTGGCCATACTCAAGTTCCTCTCTGCGTCATTTCAACGACAAGAGACTTCCTCCTCCTTGATTGCTCTAGTGATCTAATTATTACTCGAACACTCAGTACTTTCTGTGGTAAGCCTGACCAGACAGAGAAGTATCAACTTAAAAGCAAACTCCGTGGCAGATTTGTCAGAACTGTCATCAAAACAATGCATTTGGCTTATGCTAAGTACTTGTTCGGTAAGGTACATTCCCCAGGGCTGGGTATGTGACTTACTTAAAGTATCTCTGTAGCTCTCTTATCTCTTTTTTTTTTTTTTTTCTTTCCTTTCTTTTTTTCTACTGACTATAGGGTTATCTTGTAACATACGTACTATCCTGAGTACCTTGTCTTTCAGAGGTTCCCTTAAAATAAAGGCTGTACAGCATTTGATGCATTGGCTCTGAAACACTTTTATACAAGGTACATTATATACTCAAAACCATCCCCATTTCAGCTTCTGAAATCTGGATAGATCTTATGCAGATCAGAGGAACGGGCTGTGCAGGCAACTACTTTGATTTTTCTCTTTAAAATACCCCCAAAGCCTCCCCACCAAAAGCACAACAGAAACTTTGAAACTCTGAGATTACAGCTGCAACCCCACCTAAGTACCGCCTTTTCTTCCCCATTCCCAGTTGAGATCAGAATAGATGCAGTCCAGCAAAACATTTAAACATGTTCTTGAATTCGAGTTACCCTGAACATAGGTTCCTTCCAGAGCTGTCCTACAACAGTTTTTGTAGCCTCACGCAGCACCCAGGTTAGCCTTTGGTCTTAACGGGAAAGCTCTGGATGTGCAACATTTCTGTCAAGCATACACAATTCCTGTTAACACAAGGCTGTTAACGGCGATTTCCTTTAGACAGCGCAGAGGAAGAGGAATTGCCTGTTAGTGTTTGGGTTCGAGCAACAATTTCTTTCCCAGGTATTTACTGAAGATACTTTATAGCAAAACAGGTACAAGTATTCATACAAAGCCAAACAATAATATACAGAAAGCAAATGAAAGCTAACGAGCACAATCCCTGCTTCCCCAATCGAAACCAGATAATACTAGAGATATTACAGTAAAACTACAGACAATGCAAAAAACTGTTCCATTAAATATAAAGAAGAAACACTGTCAATACATACACATCCCTGAAACAATGACCACTTCAAATGGACTTTTTTCTGCTAATAATATGGGAGCTGTCCTCCATGCTACAGTTCAAAACAACCAATTTGCTTCCCAGTATCAGCTCTAGAAAGACTTTTAAAACCACACACTTACGGAGTACCATCTGTACTCTGTACTAAATAAAGAGTACAGACGAGAAGGTGGGTGTCAGCCATCCTGTTCTCACAGGACAAGGAGTTAATCCATTAGCCAGTTAAGCCAGTTTATGAGTCAATTACAGAACAGTTGCAAGCTTCCTAAAAGCCACTTCAGAAAAGTTTTTAGTTAGGTTAATATAAAAAATGGTTAAATTATCTTCTGTGACAGCGCCCTGAGGCCTTGAGCAAAGACACAGGCTTGCTGAAATTCTGAACTGCACTGATTTAGTGACTATTACTGGCACTGACATCATCGCTTCCTCCTGCCTTGGTCTCCGACTTGCAACCCTAGTTATTAACAGGGAGCGATAGCTGAACGACGGAGAGTAAAGAGAAAGGGTAAGGAAGGAGAAGGAGTTATTTCTAGCACACGTTGATTTTCAGAGGAGACAGAAGACCCAAATACAAGTTGCAGCAAAGCAAGAAGTATGTAAAAATTGTAAGAGGATAGCAACAGAAAAGAATAGGTATGATCAGGAAAGGATAAATTTGCTTAATGACAATACTGTATTAGGGAAAGTGAAGAAATCTGAATTTGATGTAGTATGGCAGGAAGCCAAGGAATGGGTCAACATATCAAGGCAGTTGCAGAAGCATTTGTGTTAAAGCAGCGTAGCGAGGAACGTAAGAGGAGCGAAGCCCAAAACGACAATTACAACATGCAGCAAACGATCCAAGCCTAGACAACCGCTTTAGCTGAGCTGACTGCGGCCTACGGCAATATTAAATGGAAGCAATGAGATACTGTCTGCAGAGGCAGATAAGGAAAGAAAGAAGACCAAAGACCAAAAGGCAGCATGGGAGTCAGACACAGAAGGGCTGTTACAGCTACATAACGAAGCCAGCCAGTGACACAAAAATCTCCCGTGTTGTTTTTCATTGCCCAGAAACATAGGTCGGTCTCAAGAAGACACCCAGTGTGCTATACGGGATATACAGGGTTATGGAAAGCTAACTGCAACGGTCTGTGACCTGAGTCCTGTCCCAGTTTAAGCGGCTCCCAGGAAGGAGCTGCCCGCAGACAGCACAGTCCCTCCTTTCAGGCGCTGCCTGCGCACCACGGTACACCGCCACCAGCACATAAGCCAACAGAATAAACTGCATGAGCATGTCCTGACTTTTCCCCTCTGCCAGCCAGCAGAGGCCACAAGCATCTACAACTATTAGGTGGATTGACAAGAAGGAAGACAAAGTGAAGAAGTTAGTTTTGGAATGACTGAAATTCATCCCAAGGACAGAGCGTGATACTTGGCAGGGCAAAAGTTACCAAGAAATCGCCAAGAAATCACCCAAAGAAAAAGCTATTGAGCCTACTGGCGGGGATCTGATTATGAAGCAAGAAGAGACTAAAACCAGAAGCTTTAAAGAACTTACAACAGAGAGAAGGAAATAAGGCACCCCGGAGGGTGGGGTGGGTATTCAACTATAAGAAACAAACCAGCAAACCAGAAGCAGCATGTCCTGAACCTACCTAGGGGTCTCCTACCCAGCTGGTGAGTAGGGTTTCCTCCGAAGTGCTGAGTATAGCCAAGCCACACAACCATCCCAGGTTGGCCATAGATGGTAATATTTTAAATAAAAATTCAGACATGCTGGTAAGCAAACTGAACAGACAGACATCTGGGAGAGCATGAAGTACCGCAGATTGGAGGAAAGCATCTAAATCTCAGGCCACAACACACCTGAACCACAGGGCACAATAACCCAGAACTCTTGGGCCACAGGGATGCATCAGCTGAGAGGCTGGACCAAATCTCAACAACTTTTGGGTGACGGAGGGTGCACACAGGAAGGGAAAGCAAGGGAATGAGCTGGTTTAACAAGAGCCATGGCACAAACACAATGGAAACTCTGCTAGCTTCTCATCTCTACCCAGTCCAAGTACAATGATTTCTCTACCAAATAAATCCTTGAAAACTCTTTCATATAGATTCTCACATCATATATTTAATTAGACATATTATAGTAATAAATACACCTTTCTAAATGAAAAACAAAACAGAAACAAAAACAACCTAAAGAAAATAGCTTGCAGTCTAAAAAGAAAAGAATTAATTATTTGTGGACCTAGAAAACAATCACAGGTGCCTTCAAACACTACATGGAGGCTACAGCCTTCTGTGTTGGGCATGCCTTGGCACACCTGAGGTAGGTGGAACTTTTAATGCTTTAAAAACACGACTTGAAACAACACAGGATAACTTTTGATTACATTTATGTGAATAATAAGACAATCTGAGATCTTGATTAACAATACTTATTATTAAAGGGCAGCGACCTTTCCTACACATGCAATACTTTCATTAAGGAATCCAAATTAAGCTGATTCATCACCACTACTGAAACGTGATGGCAGTTAAGCTGCCAACTGAGTCCCAAAGTAATGCTGAAGCATTGAATTCATTGTGATAAGAGAACTGGGCTAAGGTTATACAAATTGTGTCACAATTAACATGAATTCTAGTTGGAGAGCATTTTCAAGAAATTAATATTAATAACTTGATGCCGTCTACATTTACATAACTAAAAAGATGTTAACATATCTCAATGTGATTACAGACAATGCAATAATCAACCAGAAGAGGTAAAAAAAAAATTTAAAAAATCCCACAGAGTATCAGGTATTTAACAGTAAAATCAAGGTATAATATCATCAAAAACTATGTTTTATTAAAAAACAAAGTACAGAAATGTTCAATCCAAATCAATTTTCACATTAAGTCTGTGAAAGGCAGGAAGCAGAACTGTGGAGTCATCTTTAGTTATCCAAACAGCAACATACAGATCAGGTTCGTTAGGTTTAATTTACTTAGATTTTTTTACACTAAGGCAGATAGAGCTATTCATTCCAAGAAGCACAAACATCACAGGCATCAAAAAGCACATTTTGAAATACACTTTCCCACAAAATTAACTGAAAAATCCTCTTCAATGTCTCCCACTTGGCAAGAGGAGAGACGAAGTACAATTCATAAATGATTCATTTAAAAAACAGCTGTCACAGGAGGGTGACTTGTCTACTTTGAATCGTTCCTCTGGTCCTACAAGGCCACCTACTCCACTGTGACACCTGATTATGTTCAAGTCACTGAAGTGGGTACTGAAACATCTCACATGTAAGGCAACACATGTGCAGCTTTTCAGAGCTAGTGTAACACTTTCATTGATAAATTGCTGTCCTTTCTTTTTAGCAGTACTGGGTATACTGTTATGACTCTCCTATGAAGAGAGGCTGAGGGAGTTGGGGCTGTTCAGCCTGGAGAAGAGAAGGCTCCAGATGAAACCTTAGAGCAGCCTTCCAGTACCTAAAGGGGCCAACAAGAAAGCCGGGGACGGACTTTTGACAAGGGCATGGAGTGATGGGACAAGGGGCAATGGCTTTCAACTGGAAGAGGGAAGATTTAGATGCGATATTAGGAAGAAATTCTTCCCGGTGAGGGTGGTGAGGCAGTGGCAGAGGTTGCCCAGAGAAGCTGTGGCTGCCCCATCCCTGGAAGTGTTCAAGGCCAGGTTGGATGGGTCTGTGAGCAACCTGGTCTGGTGGAAGGTGTCCCTGCCCATGGCAGGGGGGTTGGAACTAGATGAATCCAAACCATTCTATGATTCTTTGATGACTGTTGGTGCTCTTAGCTCCTGCTATAGCCTCTCTCTTACAAGTTTCAGCAGAGAAAGGGACTGTCTCTCCTGGGGACGTGCTATAGCATTCTGTGCCCGTTATATTCACAGTGTGATCCTCTACAGAACTTGCAGGCAGGATGTTTTGTGCCCATTCTGTGGAAACACCAAACAAAGTGGATCCTGCAGACAAAGCCTTCCATTAGCAGTGAAACTTTCTTAATAAAGCATTGTGCTCCACAACACCAGAATTGTAAAGCATCAGACTCCTAAGACTCTCCACAACTTTTAAGATGTTAGGAAAATACCCACCTGGAATGATCCCGCCTGATGCTTTCTCCTCTAAAAACTCATAGATGTACTGTCTTATAGATAGTGTTTCAGAAAAACAAAACAAAACATTAAATGATTTAGACTTTTCTGAGATATGGCCTATTACCGAGTCATCACAGAGCATTACCAGAAGGTGTCTGGAGAGGAAGGCACAGACTTTTAATGGAAGACAAACTGCCTCGACCAGTTGGATGGGATAAAGCACCAGGTGAGATTTCCTACACAATAAGAGCACATCAGAATGGTAAACCTCGTACCCTACCAGGAGCAAAGCATTACACGTATTGTGAACAGTTTCCACTGGCACATGGTCCCATTTTGCTTACTACCCTGAAAGGTCAGTCATGTCCTAGGTTCAGCTAAAACCTATGATATCCCATCCAAAGGCAGCTCTGCTTCACCAAGTGGTGGTTATATTGTTGTTTGTACAGCACTAAGATCCCTGGTGATGAAAAACAATGCAAAGTAAGAGGTCTTTAAAAAAGTTTTTAGTGTCTTGTCACTTTAGATTTTCTTGGGGAAAAATAAGATGCAAATTAGAGCATGGTCAGGTAGGCATTCTGGTATAACCAGCTGTAATTAGCAGCCCACAGCAACTTTATGATTCCAGTTATTGCACAAACAGTTCACACTTGCATTAAGTTTCTCCTCGTATTTTGGGACCAAAAGGGATCATTGGGATCACATCGTCTGGCCTCTTTCAAGACAATGATGAAAGCTCGCACCGCGTCAAGTTGTGCAAGGAGTTCATGATGTCTACTGCATCTCCAGAGCACCTTCTTGAAAGAAACTGATGCTTAACTCTAAGGACTCACAATGATTAAAATATCCTTACAGGGAACTGATTAATGATCATGATCAAAAAAAAAAAAGTGTTTTACTACTTGTTTCCCACTAGATTAGCCTTTAGCTTCCAACCACTGGGTATCACTGTGGTAAGAATAAGTAACTATACAATCACAAGGACTCTCCTCTGAATATCGTCCATACTGTGGTTTCATCACTTTGAAGTTTTTCTTGCATAAACCAAACACTCGCTTGCTATGAGACACATTTACCAGGTCTTCAATTCTTCCTGTACATCTTCTATGAACCCTCCTGTGTTTAACAGCATCCTTTTTAGCCTGGTGTCCTAAAGATACAGCCTTATGAGAAACTGCTTTCTGTCTACATTTGGCTATCAATCTCCCACTGATGATTTTTTTGAATCGGTCAGTGATTTCCACAAAATTTGAAAAAGCAGTAGAGACCTCAAAAGATACTCAAGTTCTACAAATTTTGTTAAATCTAGTGGCTGTGTAGAAAAGAGCGCACCACTGGATGTCCCCAGGGAGGAAAGGGCTGCACA
>NW_009633217.1:7753-12331 GCF_000690535.1 Cariama cristata | reverse complement strand
AGCGATTCTCTGTAGCCTTTGACTCAGCAGTACGTAAATAGTGAGAGTCAGACATCGCAGTGTGCCACCTCGTACCAACGTGATGCACAGGCTAGCAGGGCAGGAAACTGGACAACACGGCAGTGACTGTCACACAACTAAAAGGGTAACACCATGTGCAGCCGCTACATCTGCAGCTGTACAGAGTCTAGCTGAATTCTTGCTTCTGTTTGAAGCTTGTATGAAATTATTACAAAACCAGCAGCTTGGAAGCAAGTCAACTGTGAAATGAGTTAAAATTAATTGCAGACACTACTGCCTCCAAAAAGCACAGCCTCCTTGCAAATTTCTGTGCCTGTTAGAATGGTATCTTGCATTTTCTTTCAAAATATTTCCCTTTTCGCTGTGTATTTGAGAGAACAAAACAATTAAAGGAGGAACTAGAAAACTACCTTGTACAGTAGGAAGGAAAAGAGCGGGATAGTGAAAATGACTGATCTCAAAATGCTATTAAATTAAAAATGTATATTAAAAGACTTCTACCCCTCCCCACCCACAAGTGCTTTGTATGTTACAAATACACAATTAGCAACACAGATGAAATATTTCACAATCAGCTCTCACTGAAGAAGGGTGAAGAGGGGGAGTACAGTAGACACCAGGTGATGTTAGCACTACCGACTCTGGAAAGTACTTGGTCACAGTACATAACCAGTCGCGCTCCCAGTACAGTAATGTACCCAGAAACACGAACATGATTTCCAGCTCACCTGGATGGAGTAGGGAGAGAGATATTTTCTCATTATTGCCACATACACCGTCAGACTTCTTGCAATAATTTTCTGTCAACAAATAGTTCTGTGAACAATAGAGTTAATGAAGTGCATTTCCTATGCACCATGTACCATGTCTTTACTCTCCTTATACTTGCAAAAAAAACCCCTAACTTCAACACCTGGGGCCCTGCGACTTCCCCTTTACCCTTCAGCTTCCCCTATTCCTATCATACCTTAATGTACTCAGTTCCCTGTTTTGCTACCTAAATATCACCTTGGCAAGTGTTGCTCTTGGAGCAGTAGATAAAAAACTTGCAGAGAAAAGTGTGATTTGTAAGTTGTGTGCCATCACATTGCTCCTTTAGAAGCTTCACCAGCATTGGTTTCGGATGGTGCCTGCCACAGAAGCGGTAGGAATTCCAACAGTCATTCAGAATGAAAGAGCGTATAAGTTTACCATATGCTAAATACCGTGTACTTCAAGGAGCCTTTTGATACAGGTCATGTTGCAAGACAGCTACCTAATTTTTCCTAGGGCCCCACCTCAAACAATTGAACTGTTCCAGCTGATCACCATTAAAGGACATCAGTGAAGTAAAAACTTCAGATGTTTGGGGTACTGTCGGCATATCCAAGGTGCTAACAATTCACAGTTCTCAAAAATCCATGCCTCTTACATATATGGATACCTCAGGAATGCTCTCTAAGGCCCCCAAACCACCCTTAACCGTGTAACCTCAAGTACATTTAGAAGTTAAATGTCATTTATCAAAAGAATTTATGCTTGAATAATTTGCCCACATTTATAATCCCAGACTATGTTTACTCTGTGTAAAACAGCAAGTACCCTCACATTATTTAAGCGGTGGCCCTTACTGTTGAAACAGATTGACTTATAAGAGTTACATTCCGGACTTGAATTACAAACTCAGTTTTATATGTATTCCAGGGAGTCATGTGACAACAATTCAATCTCAAAATGGTGAGCACTTTAAAACATGTCCTGCTGGAGGTGGACTGCTGCCAAACGGTCTAATCAAAGTCGCTCTTGATTAGGATTACAGATAAAAAGATACTTGTTTGTGATTTGAGTAAAAAAAGGTTCAGGAACAGAGGAGCAGGACTTAAGAAACACTGAATACAAACCCAAAGAAGAGTGAAACAAACTTTATTTAGTGGGAAACCTGGCAGCAGGAGGAGATAGCATTCATACATACGGGGAGGCTTGATGGAGAGTGAGCAATTTAAACTCTGTTTAGGCTACAAAACCTAAAGAGAAGGTTTGGTGGGCATGGAGAAGCAAAGAGGAGAGAACTACTTAGATGGCAGGAAGCGTAACCTCAATGCTGTCAGAGCCGGGAGGAAGGGAAAAAAAAAAAGGATGTGCTATGCTAAAGCCTTGGACAGAGATACAGATCCATTCCTTCTCTCTTCCCCTCCCTACTCCCCAAAACCCATAGTATTGCAGCACTACGTGATAAAAATACCAGATGCTGTCTGATTTAATCTCTGAGCAATTTTCCCCCACCAGTCTGTTATGAAACACATACAAGATTAAAAGCATGACCAAGATGCAATCCTGCAGGAAAAGGCGCAGCTTGATGCAGGGTATGCTCTCTAGGGAAAGGAGATTGTGACACATTTTAATAGATGCATGAGTTTATTGAAAATGAAGCCTTGAAACCACTTTATGCCCTCATTAGCATTCCCTACCAGCAGCAAACAGAAGTCAAATTTTTTCAAAATACTGTGAGGTGACCTGATTGATGCATACATTAAACTGGCCTGCTTGGAGTCAGCAATACCATTTTCTTTTCTGACTGATTCAGCTTGTATTTCAGGCAGAAAAATAAGCTTCATTTGACCCTGAAGCGAGCTCAAAGCTGGCTGAATGCTGTATGCCTCTGCAACAGAGTAGAAACTTCTCTAAAGCAACACATACAGGTATGTTCTCTAAACCTGGAAGCAGCGAACCCAAGAGGCAGGGTGGTTCAGGGACCCATCTCGAACGTGGGCAAAGAGCGCCGAGAGCCATAAGATCCCAAGAAGAGCACCCACTGCCAGCTCTGGCCTCAGGCTGCTTCCAGACTCAGCAGGAGCTGCAGCTTTGCACCAGGCCAACGTACCATAAAGGGCCTGAGGCTGAGCACTGCTGCCTCAAGTATAGTAACAAAGTTCTGTCCCCAGCACATTGCCTCCTTGCGGGAGCACCTCCTGGTTCCCCTTGACTTTTTTGCAGAACATTGCCTCTAATTTGGAAAATACAGGACGGCGCACCACACTCAAGGGGGAAGCAAACCCTGCTCTACACCACTGACAAGTAACCAGAGTCCACCCAACACCACCACTATCTATTAAAGAAAACTGGAATAATATGAGAGATTAAAGAAGTTGCATCAAGCTAAATGGGTCCCAGTGTTTTCTGCATTAAAATGGAATTCAGAAAAAATGCAAAACTATCACAAAACAGCACAGAAAAGCATTATTTAAAACTTTGTTGGCTACCCTTCCTGCACTCCCACTTTCCACTCTTATCAGCATCAGAGATAGAGCCATGACAGAAAGCCAACAAAATTTGGTCTTCAGCATCATAGATACAATACAGCCATGCATTTCCAAGTTCTCTCTTTAATCCAACCCTTTAGACAGTTTCTTTACCTATTCCTGGCTTCTGATGAAGATAGTCATCTACAGAAAAGTAAACTAGCTCCAATGTAAACAAGAAAAGCAGGAAACAAGCTACTTAAGTAAAGGAAAATTCTCAGATGACTCAAAGATGATGCCTGTATGCTTTATTTTTATACAAAAACATGTAAATATATTCCATGACTGAAGGACTAGCTGCACTCCTGCAGTTTTTCAAGGTGTCTCCGAACGTAATCACAGGCGACAACAGCAAACCTTCACCAGACAAGATGGCATCATGCTTTCCTCTTACTCTTAGATTAGGACGCAGACTGCTGATCCACAAACAGGAACGGCCATTATCTCAGCCCTTCCAACTAGACCTGATAGATGTGGCTTTGCCCTTCAGGAGCTGAAACCAGCAAAACATAGAGGCTGACCCTCTAAAATTTTCAAAATGGAGCATCATTTACCTTAATCTTAGAAACATCACATTGCGTAAGAGAACTTCAAACAGCTAGATAAAGTCAGACTGGTTTAGGGCAACGCTTACCAACCTGTGAGCAAGGTGCTGCCCATGCCACTTCCCAGCAAAGCTCATAGACAAGGAAATTAAAATCTATAGTATGAGCAATCAGAGAGGAAGGTCAGATGCTGCCCACTGCATGCTCTGTGCTTGATTCGCATGGCAGAGAAGGTTGGGGAACCATCACCGATTCCCAGCACTCCCATCCCTAGGCAGAGACCTTCTGCTTTAACCACACTTGACAAATGACACCTTCCTCCTTACCTCCCTCTTCCTCTTCAGAAGGGCTTTTAAAGCTTTTAAATGCCTAGGGCTCAGTCACTGTTCTCTTAATGGCCCCTGAAGTGTTTATCTTCGGGATGTCTTATCTACTTATTGTTTCCTTTCCTGCTTGCTCTTGCAAACAGCCCATTTAACTTCGTTCCACATAGTCACAGTACATTTTGTAGCACTCTCCAGAGAGTTGCACGGCATTTAAGTTTAATTCATAAATTAGTGCGGAGCAGCCACGTCTTCCACACCAGAGCTACAAATGCTTCATGTATTAAATAAAATTTCAGCATTGCTAATGTATTTGTAGACTCATGAATCGCTTGCCAGAAAATTGTGTTACTACATATGAAAGACAGCAGTGGCTACTAAACCACATACGTTATTATTTAGCTATATAGA
>NW_009633217.1:7324-7722 GCF_000690535.1 Cariama cristata | reverse complement strand
TCGGGGGGGGGGATAAAAGGCGCAGGGGGAGCAGGGAGCTCTCCAAAGCAGATGTTTCCAAGCTTTTTTAACTCTAAGAGAAAAGACGTAAGGCCACACTTGAAAGAGCAGCTGGGGACACTGAATAAATACAGACATATAAATGTGACTAATTACATACACATGCTGGAATTCTCAAAGGAAGATGAGGGAGCCAGGCTCCCAGCTCACGCTGACTTTCAACAGGAGTTCAGTGGCCTGTTCCTTCAGGCATGCTGGAAGTCAGATGTCATCTTGCTAAATACGGAACACCGCTTCTAAATGTTGCCTCTGGTAGCTTAACCACAGCGAAGCCTACGGATTTCTACAAAGCTATCTGCAGGAGCCCTCCTCTTTCTTAAATAAATACAAATGCATGC
>NW_009633217.1:512-7293 GCF_000690535.1 Cariama cristata | reverse complement strand
TGCTGAACCTAGCTCTGTGAGATGAGAGAAAGTTGCCAGGACCAGCCCAGAAGCCTTAAAGCCTTAAAAACCTCCTCTGGGGGACCATCTTTTTGTGCTAAACACAAATGTGCTGCACAGAATTTGCTCTAATGATGGTGGGGAAAGGTTTACAAAAGGTCTAGGGCTCCTTTCTGAGTACTTCTGTTGTGAAGCAGGAAGAATATCTGTATATGGAAAGTAGTGGCTCTGAAAAAAATTTCGGGAGAAGCACATGCCACTTTTTCAGATGTGTTCATGGAATATGGGTACACACACTCTGTTCATGACTTAGTTCAAACACTTCAAGCTGGCACGGCTGCAGAAAGAGCATCCTTCCCTGGTCCCTGCTGCTCATTTTCCTTCCTCTGCATTACAGAAAACAAGTAGTGCAGTTTCTAGGATGCATAGGATTAAGGCCTGATTCAGCTTCAAAAACACGAGAGAAAAAAAATTACAAATACACAATTACTCAAGCAGCTGCCAGGAGCCGTGTGTCAGCACAAAGCGCTGGGTATGGACATAAGCAGCAGGAACCATGGGAAAGTCTTGACCACTTCTTTCCACGGCCTTAGTACCTTAAAATGTTCATAAAATTACCAACAGATTTCTGGCAGGTGACAAACCACTTGACAAACCAGAGATGGGCCTCACTTTACAGCCAATGGCAGGTCAAGCCAGATGTTGGTAGCCACAACAAGCAGCAGCTGACTGTGCAGAGGGCCAGGAAGGCTGTGGCTGGAAAGAGCGTGAAGGAAGACAACATGAGATCTTTTGCAAGTGAAGGACAGAGGGGAGAAGCCAGAACCTACTGAATAAGACTTAGTTTTTCCTAGCACTCAGGATAACTCACTACACGGCACAACAGTAGTTAGTATCAATGCAGTTACTTGAAGGTACCAGGCTGCAAAGTGCATGTATGTTGTTTTTTATCCGACAAGAACTTGGGGAAAGGTCTGTGCTCAGCAGGGTGTAGGTCTGTTCTCTCTGTATGATGTGAACATAGGACACATCAGGCACCTGCATCCCGAGTCCTGTAACAGGGACATGAGAGGCTTACGGAGACCCAGCTGACAGCAGTGTCCAAGCCGGTCACTAGGACCATCTGGCATCGCAGCAGTTCCACAGAGGGAGCCTACACGTAGCAAAGTGTTCCCAGAACGAGCGTGCAAAACTCAGAGTTGTGGTTCTTACAGAGGATGACAGCAGGAGTCTCTGGGGGACGCAAGAAGCCCGAGGGTGGTGCCTGCATCTGTCCTGTCAATGTAACTTTGAAATCCACTAATGCTCCTTCTTATAATCTCTTTTGCAGAGCTTCAGTCCAGGAGATTGTGCTGTAGCAGCTGGCAGAGACCAGGGCCTCTGAAGGGCTCTGATGAAGCACAACAGCTTAGTGGTTTAGGGCTAAATGAAAGTATTGAATGCTTCCTAAGGAGATGCTATTAGGTAACAGTTTTTAAATTGATTTTTTTGCTTCCACTGCAGAGGCTAAGGAGGCTCACGCCTTTTGCATTTTAAAATAATCTACTACTTAATGTTTGAGAGCTCAGCACTTAACAACTTTAATTTGCCCTTCCATTCAGACAAATTCTCCCATCCAGCGGTCCAGCTGACTGCTCACGGTGTGCTCCCTGGGACTGCAGGCTGGCTCAGCAAGGCCTCCGCTGCTTTCGAGGCTTTCTGGAATGCAGAGGTGGCAGCAATGCACACAGGCTCAGAGGGCACGCTGGTGAAGACCTACAGGCAAGCTCATAAGAAAACTGATCTTTATTTATTTTCTGGATAGGTAAAAAATTTCCTAATTAGGCCTAGTCTTCATTCAGCCTGCATACATGTCTTGGAAAACAAGCAGTATTCTGGGGCTTAAAAAAAAGCATGTGTCTCCAAGGTATTTTTAAACAGCTGCCCACTGGAAGCTGCTTCTGTTCTCCTTGCAAACCTGATTTGTTTAACAAGTTATATCTATGAGGCTGTTTGTGGGGTAGTGTTTAACTTTGCAGCTAAGAGGTCGATGAAAACAATTTTTTTTTTCAACTTAAAAAAAGGAAGTCAAAGAAATTCACAAGACAAGCATCAGATTCATCAGAAGAGTCTGTTTTTAAGATGAAGTGATTCTAGGTTCTTGCTCTTAGTTTTACGGCCTCATCCACTTGCTCATGGCAACAAATTCATGCGCTGTCCACAAGAAAAATCAGTTATCTTCACAAAATTCAATCAGAAGTTGCACTCCCTTAACACACCCAGTCTCTCCTTTTCACTCATGAACTACCTATAACAAAGGTTCTGCCTCCCCTAACTTTGCTGCTCCTTCCACTGGCAAATTCCGGCTACACAGACATTTAGTTGAGTGTTGCTTAATTACCGCACCCTTTTCTTACATGCCTAAGGACTAGAACCAAATTACCTAGAGCAACATGCTGTAGGTGACCCTGCTTTGGCAGGGGGGTTGAATTAGATGATCTCCAGAGGGCCTTTCCAACCCCGACCAGTCTGTGATTCTGTGATCTATGAACAAACCTGAACGAGATTTCAGATCATATGAGAAAACATTATGAGCTGCAGTTTGCCATATACCTTCCTAAAGCAAACAGTGTGGCATGAAGAAAATGTTGGACTACATTCTGAAGTGCTTTTTTTTCCCCCTCAATGTAATCATTCCTCTCTCTTTTTCGTCATCATTTTCTTTTTCTTTCTCACTCGTAAGACACGTTGCCTCAAAAGCCTGCACCAATAGAACTACATACTCTAGAAATATTCTTATTTCCCAATTCTCTTATCTAAACTGCTAAGCTCTACTCTCACTTACGACACAAATAATAAATAGCTGTGGAAGCTAGCCAGAGCCAAAGAGAGTGCCCAGGTCAGCTACAGACGGGAAGATGACAACGGGAAAAGATGGGTTCAGCACACAAAAGCTTGCTTGGGCTCTGATTTTCAAGTTTTGTTTCTAAGAGTCAAGGGCTGGATTTAAATCCAGATAAACTCTGAACATTATGATTCAGCGGTTAAATCCTCAGGATTTTTCTATGCATTTCAGCAAATACATTGCATTTACTGAACAATACCTTGCAAGTCACAGTTACAGAATGCTTCATAAGCGAATCTAAGTATTTTCTCTGCATTGTAGAAAGTGAATGAAATAGTCTTCGAATCAAGGCCATATAGGCAAAAATTTGAATGAAGATTTAAAACCTGTCCAGTCAAATGAACAGAAAGGTAGAAAAGCATGCTGCACACTGCCATACCCTTGATGTTGTCATTGCCTTACTGCTTTTCATGAAGCAAGAAGCTGCGTATGTTACATGTTAACTAGGACCTTTGAGACACTTATTTCTAACATTTCACGAACTTCACTCAAAAATCCATTAGTACTATATATAATGTTATCAGGCCTCATTTAACTGAAGACAAAACCTTTAAAAGGAGGCTGGCTGTGGCATGGCATACTCTCTCAGAACAAAACAAGGCCAGGTAAACACTTCTCAAGGTCATTTGGTATACCACCTAAGTATTCAAAACAGACCACGGTGAGAGTGGAAGGATGTTCCAGTTAATCTATGTTTGCAAAGTCCCAGACATCATAGGGTATTAACCCACAATTAGGGTTCAAAGGATATGGAGAGAGGCCTTTGTGGTTTTATCACACCAGTAAGGACTGCACTGCACAATTCCAGAAAGGCCAAAGCAAAAAAAAAAAAAAAAAAACACACCACCAATCTGGTACTCAGGACAACAGTGCTCCTTTTCCCTCTCTAAGCACAGTATCCTCCAGGCCTGCTCTGCAGACAGTCCAAGCCTAGTGATAAGCCCACTGTCCTGTGTATCCCACACACATATACCCTCTTACACAGCAGAGACACTGGGGTAGAAAGACAAGAAACTGCCTTTTCCCACCTTCTACTTTCCCCTCTCCTGCGAAGCCCTCAGACCTATAGCGATACAAACACCACCTCAACAAAAGATGCCAGCCGAGGACTTGGTAGATGCAGGTTTGAACTCTGCTTTCTTAGAACGTGTGTGATCATCACCACTGGGCCATGTTCAAATCGCACGATGGAAAATGACACAATGAGAGTCCTCAGGTAGCAAAGGAATGCTGGGCCCTCCAGGTGCCGCACAGCTATACTGGCATAGCAACTTTTGTTCTGAAGGAGGTACAGCTGTGTTCCAGTGGCCTTGTGCCCTGGTTAGTAAGTTCACCGGAGCTCAGAGCCCACACAGCAGCTCGCCCCAGACCATCCCTGTTACTCACTGCCTCCTCACAGCAGATTGCAGAGAGAAAGATTTCAAATGCACCTACTCGCAGAGCTCTGGTACAGCCTGGATGGCTGGAGGGCAAACGCACAGGCATGCAAGATCACGTACCCCAGCATATCCTCATATCAACAGCGTGCCTAGAAGGATGGAGGTCGACCACATGGCTCATCTGCATCTGTTAACAGGTCTGAGATGTACAGACTACCATGATGGTTTATTAACAAAACCTTTGCAAAGGCAGCTTGAAAATGAGCAGGTCAGAACTTTCCAAGCAGAGCATTTTTTTTTAACGACACAATTGCCAAATAGCTAGAAGCACATGATGTCAACACTCCGATTTTGACGGCTCTTCTGCCAGACAGAGAATACAAAGCAGGTTCCTGACAGAAGCCAACCAGCTCTGCCACTGCTCCTGAAGTAGCCACCTGAAAGGCTTTGGTGTGGTCAGAGAGCAACGGCCTTCCAGACTCTTCAGAAGGCAGCAAAATCCTGACCGCCATCCAAGCCCAGCAGCTCCTAGGTTTCAATTCATTTGAGTGAGATCAGATGGCTGATTCTGAGCCTGCTTTAGCAAGTGATGGCAGACTTCTGTTTGTTAAGTCAGCTCTGTAACACTCTGTCACCACACAAGTTGTGCTACAAATTTGCTTAGCTGGTAAAGTCCTTAATGCAAATCAGAAAGACATTAATACTATCCTTTCATGTATTTTTAGTACTTATGCCATGATCAAATTGGATAAGTGCTTTATTAACGTTTAAGACTATTAGAAAGAAAATTACATGGATTACATGCAGAGAAGGAGAAGAGAAAACGAAAAGTCTCACATTCCATAAATTCGTAAGATATCACTGATTAAGAACATTCAATGTCCAATCGATGCTTTGATTCCTCCAACTATTTTTAAATGAAGCACTGCACACTATCTGTTATCAGTGTGTTTCTCGTAACTCTGCAGCTACATTTCAAATCCTACCGTGTTGCAAGCTTATGGCAGACGACACCAGTGTCTGTTATGACTTCACTCAGTCTCAGCTCGAGATGGACCTTCCCCTGAAACGCACCAAAAACACCATAGGAAAAGTTAGTTTTATGCATAGCCAATTTAAAACAAAGCAAGTCAGTTAATGCAAATAATTCCAGGAGCAGTTTAAAAATCAAGTAATAGCTGTATAGCTAAGGTATTGCAACTGCCAGAGAATCCAGATTAGTAGCCACTTCACTAGATTTCAATGCATAATTCCCACCATTATCTTATCTCTGTATGTTTTACTGACTGAGGGATATGGAGCACCTGTGGTCTGACATAAAAATATTATGTTGGAGCTTTATCTATATTTAACATTTTAAATATTAAGCAAAGATCTGCAACACAATTATTGAAAAGATTATCACAGCAGTGTGCTATAAATGAACACCCACACGTTTTAAACCTCAGAAAGATAAAAGTTATGAAATAATATAAACTGTGAGACAAGTATCAGTAAAACTACATTGGGCAATTAAATAAAAAACGTTCAACCATGTTGCTAGCATTCATAACATCTACTATTACAGAGTCTTCAACTCCTTACCATCACATTAACTTTATTATGACTTGGGTCAAGATATAACGCTCAAATATGCTAAAAAAATAAAGGCAATCATGAATACAAACTGCATTTCTCTTATTAACTCTATTATATTTTAAAACATAAGCATCCACTCCCACCGGCAAAAACTCAGCACCACTCTTACAGTGACACATAATAAATACAAAATACATTTTGTTAATGACGTATTCTGCCATGCCAGCACTGCTCGATCATCTTCTGCAAATCATCATGGCCAAAATTGAGTCATTCACCTTCATAACCACTACCACCACCCCCCGCTTTTTACCAAAGAACACCAAAATCAACCCTGCTACTTAGTCAGAGCTCTAATGGGGGTGTCATCTTTGACTCAGATCTACCTCAACTCACACAAAAGTCTGTTGCCACCCCTTTCACAAGATCTTCCAGATTTAACCTTTCCTTTGTTTGCACATGACCAAAACTCTCACCAGAGACTTCCCTGTCTCTTCTGGCCAGTTTCAATAACCTCGTGCTCTATGAGGATGTCTATCCTGCATAACAGAGGAGAGTGAAGATCAAATCCTGGCCTCAAGTTGCACCTACACTGCCAAGATCTACTTCCTCTACAGCAGATTTGTCTGGACAAAAGCTGGTGAAAGCAGTCCAAAGCAGAGCAGGGAGTGTAGCAACAATTAAGTAGCACGGACACACAGAAGTTCAGTTCAAGGTCATTCCCTGGTCCTCTTACATTTATCAGTACAAACAAAGACTGAAGTCAGTGCCTGAATACTTGTCCTGAGAAGCCTGTCATAGAATCATAGAACGGTTTGGGTTGGAAGGGACCTTAAAGCCCACCCAATTCCAGCCCACTGCCATGGGCAGGGACACCTCCCACCAGACCAGGTTGCTCACAGCCCCATCCAACCTGGCCTTGAACACTTCTAGGGATGGG
>NW_009633217.1:0-430 GCF_000690535.1 Cariama cristata | reverse complement strand
TTCCACTTGAAAGCCATTGCCCCTTGTCCTATCCCTCCATGCCCTTGTCAAAAGTCCCTCCCCACCTTTCTTATAAGCCCTCTTTAAGTACTGGAAGGCTGCTCTAAGGTCTCCCCAGAGCCTTCTCTTCTCCAGGCTGAACAAACCCAACTCTCTCAGCCTGGTTTCATCGAAGAGGTGCTGCAGCCCTCGGATCATCTTTGTGGCCCTCCTCTAGACTCGCTCCAACAGGTGCATGTCCTTCTTGTGCTGAGGACCCCAGAGCTGAAGGCAGGACTGCAGGGGGGGGTCTCACCAGAGCGGGTTAGAAGGGCAGAATCCCCTCCCTTGACCTGCTAATCTACGAAAGATTCTGTTTCTTACTGCTACAGTCATTCTCTCCCCTTCCTTGCACACCCATGTCCTGGTTTCAGCTGAGATAGAATTAATT
>NW_009633216.1:0-470 GCF_000690535.1 Cariama cristata | reverse complement strand
TTGCCAGTTCCTTTAAAAACAGCCAACTTCGCCTTTCTCTTTCCTTCAGCTGCTGCTGACACCAAGGCTAAATAAGGTCAGATGATCCACATGTGTCTGTGTCCTTTTTCACTTCTCTTTTGTAATTTCCTGGTATCCTGGTAATTTTTGGTTACCCTGAGCCCATTTCAGCCAAGTGTAAGAGAAGGATATAGATTACAAAGATAATGCTGTCCTTGCAAGCTTATCAAGGCTGAAGTCACTGAAGGAGGCAAATAGGTAGCTGCTGTTAAATAAATGAAAAGCTTTTCACATACAGATCTGCCTGAAAACTTGAGACCTATGCATTAGGAGACACAATAATGAGCAAAGGAGAAGAAAACCTTTTTTGTAGCACTGATGTAATGGGAGTAGGAATTACGGAGTAGTGCTGTGACTGGTACAGTGCATGACTTGAATCTGCTACAGGCAGTAGCGATCCTGGTATACAT
>NW_009633215.1:51290-53948 GCF_000690535.1 Cariama cristata | reverse complement strand
CCTCCGGCCGTGGGTGAGGGGGGAAGGTGTCGGCTTAGCGAGGGGGAGGCTGCGGGTTCGAGTCCCGCGCGGGAGGCTGAGGGCTGCCCTGGGGGCGGTGGGCACAACCCCACTGCCATCCTCTGTCCTTGTCGCGACACGAGTGTCAGACCTACAACGCAAGCCCTAACAGCCCACGTCACAGCTCACCACGGGAAGCTCAGGATTTAAAAAAAAAAACAAACAAACCCAAACCAACCTAATGGCATCCAGTTTTTCTGGTTCAAAGGCCAGGGTGGGGGCAAGAGTGAAGGAGAAATTAGTCAGTGGCCTGAGCAGAGTTACCGGCACAAGCTCAGGAATGACTCAGTAAGGAAGAAAGTAGTAACGAGGTCACTGGTTTTGCAATGCTGTTTGAGAAAACAGGGGTACTCCCGCACAAAAGCACTCAACTTTTTCCCAGGGTGGTGGTCACCGTACACGAACCTGCTTTGCCCAGACCCAGAAGACCCTGGGTGCAAGCAGTCAGCACCCACACTGCTAACGAGGACAACGGAGCTCTCCCAAGACGCCGAGATGCTGTCACGACCTCGGACAACCCCACATCAGACTGTCATCCGTTTTAACAGCGAAAACTTGATCCAAGATGAATGGCACCAGGTCAAGCATTGCCCAACATAAGCAGAGAATTAAAAATAAATGAGAAAAACCAAGCATACGGACTCGTGCCAGCCTCACGTGAAGCGACGCGTCCGCTGGAGTAGGGCCGCGCAAGTGATGGACAAGTCAAGAGAGCCCAGAGGGTTTGGAAGCGGCTGTAATTCCCTCTGCCGGCAGGTCGAGGCTCCAGGAGGGGCAAGGGGTAGGGGGGAGATGCATTTTTTTCCACATTTATTTGAAGGTGGTAGCAGAAAAACCTCTCCTAGGGCAATACCCACCTCCCGTCCCCTCTCCTCTGCTGCATCCCTCGGGGCGGCGACACTCGGTCCTGGCTCGACCCCACCATCCGTGTGCCACCCACGCGCCCCATCCCATGGGCCCACCGTGTCCCAGCGGAGGTCCACAGCAGGCCAGCACCGCTGCACAGAATATCCATCGCACAGAATGTCCCGCAGCCCGACAGAAAACACCAGTTAAGAAAAACCCTTCAGGAAGCTAACTACAAAAATTTGAGTTTCTCATATTTAAAAAAAAAAAAACAAAGCAGAAAAAGAACCCCCAAATTTCAGCTAGGTTTTCCACTGCATCTCCTTCCCACCAGCAGCCCCACGTTCACGTCAGATGCCCCGCGTGCTCCTTGTGTCACCAGCAAACAGATGATCTTCGTCGAGCCCAGACCCTGCTCCGGAGGCCCCGGCTCTCGGGTGGGAAAGGGGTAAATTGTTTTTCCCTCCCGCCTGAGCTGATGCCTGCCCTCTCCGGCAGCGGTTGGGAAAGGAGCATCTCGCACGTCTCCCCGTGCCCGCTGCACCGACGCGGCCTTTGCACGGCCAAGCATCGCGCTTGGCTCCCTAAAACCCAACGCGCGCGGGCTGCGCACGCACCGCTGCCAAGCCAGCTGCAAAGAAAAGCTGCCCGTTACAGTTCCAAACAACTTTTTTACCAACCAGGATATGGTAACATCAACAGGTACTCTCACGCCTCTTTTTTCCATGGGCAGAGCAAGCCAGGGCTGGCAGGGGGAATCAAAGCATTAGAAGAGAAATCCCAGACACGTTTGGGAGCCGGAGCTTGGCCAGGCTCTGCTCTGAACACCGTGTGCCTCAGCATCTCTCTTCGGGTCACAGAGCTGTCGAAGCAGGCGAGATTTTAACGTATACGGCACGGAGCGAGCCCCAGGGAAATTAGCTTTCCCTTGAAGTCAGCTGCACATCGCTCTATTATGCATGCCATGCTTGCCTTTTTTTTTTTAAAAAAATCCAAGCACGGTGACATCTTAATATGCTGAAAAGCGCAGAGGTGCTGCCAATTTTTCCCCTTCCATCCAGCCCTCTGACACATCTTTATTGGCTCAAAAAAAAAGAGAGAAATTAGCCTTTCCTCTCCCGGGAGCACGGGCTGATCCTTCATCATGAGCCACTCGCGCTGCTCCGACTCACCACGTGTGTATATATACGTGTATGGTGACATCCATAAGGAACATATTTGAGAGAAGAAATACCTAGCTGGAAATCTTGCGTACCCCATTGATTTAAGAGGACGTGAAGGACACCCCAGCACCCACTTTTAAAGGGCTGGCGAAGGTCGTGAGCGAAGACCGATTTGGGCGGCTGAAACCAAACACCCGCAGAGTGACCGGGGGAGCCCTCCGGTGAGATCCCCTGGTGACGCCGGGCAGGACGGCATTTTCAAGGCAGGTTGGGCAAAGCATCATCCTTTTAGGAGCCTCCAGCTCCGAGAAATAGCAGAGAAACAGGTAAAAACTGAATTAAAAAAAAAAAAATTTATCCTTCTGACTCTCTAGATTATGGAGCAATTCCTGGAAAATACCTGGGTCAGGGCTCAGAAAGCAATGCCTACCTTCCTGAAAATTATAATTTTTTTTTTTTTTTTTAAAGACTAGCTGAGTTGTTAATGTTTCAGACCAAAGGAACCACAGCGGGTGCATCCATCAGAGGCGATCCGGGTTCCCTGCTACCAAAGGCCTTGCAGTGCCGTCACGTTTCGGGGTGCAATCGG
>NW_009633215.1:49898-50391 GCF_000690535.1 Cariama cristata | reverse complement strand
ACCTGCCCCGCTGCTCTGCCCGCGGATGCTGCAGCCCAGGGGCAGCAGGGCTGAAATTGCCTTTTTTTTCCACGGGTGGGTTACCTGCCCATGCGAAGTCTGCGGCGTGTCATGAACCTCATCCAGAAAGCCTCCGTGGGTTGGGGCTTGCACGCTCCGGGAGCGCATCCTCCTCCTCGCCAGCCCCAAGGTGCGCTGGGCTCACGGCCGCGCAGCCCGTCCAGAATAAAGATTTTTGAGGTGATTCGGTGCTTGGCCAGGGATGGGAAGGTGACGTGTGCCTGGCACGGGCTGGAGAGCACAGCGAGGCTTTAGCATGTGCTTTGCTCAACCAGGACCACGGTGGCCACCAGCACCGCTTCCCACAGCCCAGATTTGGGCACCCGGCAGCTACAAAACCTCCCCTGCATTTTTACACCGTGCTTGGTGTCTAGAGATGAGCAGAATCGGCAGGCTCCCAGCCCTCACCCAAAGATGCCAAGATGTTATGTTA
>NW_009633215.1:49556-49884 GCF_000690535.1 Cariama cristata | reverse complement strand
CATACCTGCTCTTGCCCTTCCCCTCGCAGGGCATTGTAGAGGGCTGGGGCGAGTGTCGGGGCCGGGGAGGAAGGCTGGCTGGATGAGGATGAAGCATTTGCAAGAAGGGAAGGGAGCAGCAGGAAAAGCCGGCGGCAGGAGGGGCTGTTAACCGCAAGGCAGCAGCTCCTTGTTTCGCAGAACTCAGCCCTTCCAGATGTATTAAAAAAGCTCTGATTCATGCAAGGCTGGATCTAAACGGGCTTCGGCTTCATTAGAAACAGATGTGCTGGATTCTCTTTCCTTCTCGGGGTGGTTTAGCGTGGGAGATGCTGCCAGGTGTGGGCAG
>NW_009633215.1:48620-49423 GCF_000690535.1 Cariama cristata | reverse complement strand
CTGCCGTTGGCTGCTGCCTAGCGAGGCGCTTGGGTTTTTTAAATGGGCATCAAAAACTCATGGGGAAATCCACCCTGGGGCAGAGCATGGGGTTTCTGTTAAAAAAAAAAAAAGAAAATTTAAGCACTGATTTTATAAAGAAAGTAAAAGAGGGGTTTCTATTGAATCCCACAAACCTCTTCTGCCAAGGGCTGACGGAGCCGGGAGTGCAGCGCGGGCAGCGGGGCTTTCACCCGGGCTGAGTTTCACCTCCAGAGATGTTTCTAAAAGGGATGTCTGAGCGTCAGAGGGGACGACGAGGCAGGGCCATGGGGCAAAGCGCACGAGGATAGGGACAGAGGGGACAGCCCCCTACCCCAGCCTGCTCCAGCCCCGGCGCTCGGGGCTTCGTCATTTAACGGGAGACGAGTCGGAGCAGCAGGTTTGGGTGTCGGAGCCCTCTCAGAGCCCCTGAAGGTCTCTGGCCGCCCGCTTTGTCGCTGACTTCTGGCAAACGAGCAGCGCAGGGGTGACTCGGGTCTTACTCGCGGGCTGCGAGGGATAAAACAAACCCAAGCGGTGCTCGGGAAGGCTCCCTCCCAGCTCCCAGCCCCCTTTGCAGCCTCTTCATTTCACAGTGGGAAATTACTCGGGCCGACGCACTCGTCACTGGAAATTCCTCCCTGCCGCCGACCTTCGTTAAATGACGTTTGAGAGGGACCCCGGTCCCCGCAGCGCTGGGTTTCGGGGAGCAGCACGTGAAACTGCCCGGGTGCTGGCTCAGGCTGGCAGTGGCTGCGGTACCCCGGGGCCCATCTCACGGT
>NW_009633215.1:47627-48503 GCF_000690535.1 Cariama cristata | reverse complement strand
GTAAGAATGTTTCCGCCCAAAGGATCAGTTTTCCGCCAAAGCCAACATCCACGCTTGCTGTCACCATCTCGTGATGTCCAGCCTACGCGCCGGAAAGCCGTAAAACACCAAAAATCCACTTTGCAGGGAGCTGAGCTCCCCTCCGTGTGCCACAGCCAGAGCCACGCCGCTGGTCTCCCCTGCAAACCCTCCACCTCCGTTGACCGGTGCATCACCTTCACCGATATTCTCTATGGAGTCAGAAATTGTTTCAGAGAGGTCGGGCGGCCAGATCCTGCACCACACGCCGGGGAGCGAACACAGCACGCACCGAGCGGGAAGCGGCCGCCGGTTGCTGCTCTGTTAAAGCCCCCCCGCCTGAGCAGCAGCACTAAAACACAGGGCAGCACGTTACAAGGGGGGCAGATCATCGATAGGGTAACGAGGACAGCTTTTCAAAAGGCCCGCTACCCATCACAATTAAAAGTCTCTTATGAATTTATCATAGGAGAGCATGAGCCAAGTTTGTGGCCCGGTTGGCTGGCCAGGGGAGGTCCTGCTCCGGCCAGCGGCTCCTGGCTGCCGTGTGCCGTGCTGGAGATCGGTGAGGGTGGCCGGCATCGCTCCCTGGCCAGAGGCAACCAGCTGGAGCGAGGTCCTTCCGGCAGATCCCGCTTTTCCACCTTGCTCCTTTTCCCGTTGCAGCCATTTCTCTCACTCCTGGACCACAGGCTCTCACTTTCCAGTTTATTCCCTCCTGTGCTCTGGTCCCACTTTGCAGGATGGTGCCCCACGGTCCCACCAGTGCATCCTGCCCTGGAAGCAGAAGCAGAGGGCGAAACGTCGAGAGGGTTTGTAGCAGCCGGTGACTACGGCACCTCGGTGGGGTTGGTGGTT
>NW_009633215.1:47166-47436 GCF_000690535.1 Cariama cristata | reverse complement strand
TGGCGGCAGCGGCGGCTCTGGCCCAAGAAGGCGGCAAGCGCTGGGCAGCTCAGGAGCGGCCCGTACATGCAACACCGCCCATCCCTCCCTCCCCTCCTCGCCCTGGCCCCCAGCCCTCAAACACAGCCGGAGCAAATGACCTGGAGCTTGACCACAGCCATCCCACATGCAGCACTGAGCATCCCCAAATGTATCTTCCCTCTCTGGGCTGAGGCAGCCGTGGGCACAGGCTCCTGGCTCGGGCTACCCGGGGGGCTGCCGGCTGGGCGG
>NW_009633215.1:9800-47022 GCF_000690535.1 Cariama cristata | reverse complement strand
GTGCTGGGGAGCAGAGGGCTGCTCGGCTCTCGGTGGGGTGGGAGGGGACCCGCTCCTCTTTCTGGTTAGGTGACACGGCGTTCTGGGCAGGGAGATGCTCAGCAGCCTTCCTGGCTCAAGGGGGACGGGTAGTCTGGTGTTCCTGGATGGAGCCGCCTGTTTCTTCAGAATTGTCTTCTGATGAGACGAGAGTTGTTCCCCACACGGCTTTTTTTTTTTCGCAATCTAGCAGTAAATCCATGCTCCCCCCACCAACCTCTCTGCTTTCCTCTGGGCTTAGAGCTCCCGGGGTTTCACCGTGAGGTTGCTCCCCCCATGCAGCTCCATGTGCTCAGAAACAGGGGCTGCACAAAAAGTGTTTGCCACGGGAGGGGATCGCTGCAGGGTAGATGCAGACCAAGGCCCTTGGTCGGGGACAGTTTCAACATCAAAAGGGGCAGGGTTTTAGAAGAGGCAGAAGAAAGCACAATGCACAGAAGAAAAACCCGCAGCCGCACATCGAGCTGTGACCGACCTCTCCCGTCCCGCTGCCTTCGGGGGTCGAGAAGAGCAGCCCCCCGCCCCAAGCCTGTACGAAATGGGAACCACGTGTTGCACCATTGGGTTAAAATCATCAAGTCAACTGAAAAGCCAGGAAAGAGCCTTGGCAATTCATTCAATACTTCTGGCCATCAAATGCCACCGAACACCCAACCACCCCAGAGGAACTCGGGTAGGAAGATGCCTTCGAGCAGGGACGCTGTCGCCATCCAGCAGCGCTCGCCCAAGCAGCAGCTCCGCTGCCTGGTGGGAACCTGGTGAGCATCGCTCACCTCTCAGACCCACCTCCTGCAAGGCTTTATGATATATGAGTAGAAACAAGACCTAAATATAGCTCTGCAAAGGGCTCAACGCCACGGCAGCAGGAGGAGGAGGAGGAGGACTTGAGATGGTATCTCCAGCCGAAGGCAGAGGAGGCAGGTGGGTCAGAAAATGGGCTCACACGGGATGCAGGGGGTTCAGACACCGGCATCCTTGCTCGTACAGAGGGACATCCCTCCCGCTTCTCTCACCGAATTGGTAGACTAGGATAAATCCACTAATCGGGACTCGGAACCGCTGCGCTAACTATGAGCCCTCAGTACCACATGTCCCCTCTTCTCCTCAAGGCTCAAGCCAAGAGCCACAACCACTTTGGCCAACCCGAAGCGAGGGCAAACACAACAGTGCCTGCAAGAACGAAGGAAGCGGTCAGCGCCAGTAACGCCTGCCCTGGCCGGTCCCCCCCTTCCCCCCCATTCACTCCCCTTTTCTCTTCCAACCTGATGTGCTTGGGGACCTCCTCACTTCCCGAAGGCAAAGCCTTACCGCCCGACCTCTGCGGTTAAATCCACCTTCACGCAGCTTCTTCCACGAACCGGCTTACTTCCCTCCGTACCGACCTCGGCTCTTCACATCCGAGACCTCCCCAAGGAGCACGGCCTGAAGAGCCGTGACCTGCATCACCGCTGCCAAGCGCCAAAGCCCTGAAATATTCCTGGTGTATCCCAGCAGCAGCCCAAATATTCCTGGTCTATCCCAGCAGCAGCACTAGCAGCCCAGCCACCTCCTTCGCTAACAGCAGATTCACCTAAGAAGCTATCAAGGCCAAGCGCATTCAGCAGCCACAAAGTTTTAGTTCTCTAACACCTTTTATGCCTACACTTTGCCGGATTTTTGCACGGTACGAATAGCAAAAGCTGAAAGGGTTGGGGGACGCAAGCGGGCAAGGTTTTGCCTCTCCCAGCAAACCGGCAGGTAACAGCTGGAAAAGACTGGAGCTTTCAGGTGCAAACTTCTCTCTAGCTCTAGGTGTTTTTTTCTGTTTTCATGCTAAGCCATCACCTGCTATGGGGAAGAGAGAGGATTGCAAAGGGTGAAAGGCGGTAAGGCCACCAGTTCCCTTGCAAAACGGAGAGTGACAGCCTGTGGAAGGAGGGAAAGCGGAGCACTGGGAAAACCCGCATCCCCCAAGACACCATCGTCGAGTCCAACAGGCTGGAAAACACTGAGTTACTCATCAGAAAAGCTGCGGGGAGTAACAAAGACTTAGCAAAAGCCTCACCCGCTGTGACAAACCGTGGCCCAGGCCCAGTAAGAAGCCTACAGCTGAGCGGGAAACATTCCCGTTTCCCGCTTCTTCCTCTCCTACAGGTACCCGGTTTTTCCACAGCCACCCACGCTGGGCGACAGCAGCGGCCGAGGCACCGCTCGGCTCTTCTGCGTTACTTCTTTCCCCTCACCCCTGAGCTTTTAAGCAATGAGCCCAAGGCAATTTGGGGAATTCACTTCTTTCAAGCTGTAATTGAGAAAGCTGTTTAATAAAGTTACTTAAACCCTGAGCAGCTCCGAGGCGTGCAGCGGCCGATGAATATGCATGTGCTGGGATTTACATTTCGTGGCCGTGTGAAGACAGGATGTCAGGCAAATGAGTTATGAGAAATGGTGCCTATGCAAATCGTCGCTCCGCTCTGACTTCTCACTGTAATTCTCATCCTCGAAGCCATTTTTGTCATTCTCTGATTTGCATTGGAAATGCAGTAACAAAATCCTGTAACTTCACAGAAATCGGTCCTATTTCTATGCAGACAGGGTGGATTCCTACATACATCTGTAACGGAGCGGAGTCCTGAACCAACAGCGGGCAAAAAAACCCCAAAAAACAAAAACAAAAAACCAAAAAAATGGAAGTCCTGCCAAGACTCTGTCAGGCCAGGCAATTTTGGAGTTCTCTAAACCCACATCTCCTTCATTTAACTTCCCAGCCCTTACCTGAACAAGGCTTAGTATTAGACAAACCACCACAGGCCCACAGGAACAGAAAAGCTGCTGTTGTCACCCCAGTTTCATTTTCATAGTTTCCTGCTTTGAAAAGGGGGACCCAGAGCCCAGGCCAGGAGAGCTGAAAGCTGCCTTTTCCTTCAAGAGAGACCAGGGAATCTCCTCCTTCAGGTTTTGAAACCGTCAGTAAAACGGACTGAACACTTAATACTCTGGATTCTCTCGGGTTAGGAAGAAGCCGTGTAACTGCAAAAGGTTAAAAAAGCAACCCTACCTCACCTGCTCCAGCTCACCGACATCCCCCTCCATTCCAGTAACCTCCAGTGTTCCCAGTGGTCTTTCACTCTCAAACCGAACCCAGCCATCCCCAAGTCACGCTAATGGAGGGAAAGGACTGTAACGTTTTAAAAATCTTCTGCTGGAGGTGCTTCACATGCAGGAAATTTTTCAGATTCCCTCTGCTATTCCTGCACCCAAGAGGCAAATTCAACCTAAGAGGCATCAGGGGACAAAGTCCCTCTGTCCTTTAGATGCCATCCCTCAAGAGAAGGTTTTACGAATAAGGCACTCATCCACTTGTCATGCACCTCGGGCAGAAAAGTGAATCACTCCATGAACTTGCAGGTAAACCAACGAGTTATCTAACGGCTTCGCTAAGTGCTCTTTCAAGATGCCTTTCAAAATGAGCTGCTTTGATGGCAGGGTCTACAGGAGGTTCCTGCCCTCAGAAACACGGAATCAGAGCGACATAGTTTGTAAAAGCGGCCTCCCTTCCAACCTACGGACTATCTTCAGAAGAACCACAGGTCACAGAGTCAACGCCGGTTTTATTAGGCGCTCTCTGATCTGTTTACAGTCAGATTTAATTTAAAAGTATGAAATAAGGTTATACTTCGTCCTTTTGCACGTAAGCCCTTCCAAAGCCAACTGCAGGTCTCAAGTTACGAAGCAAGCCGTCCTCTACATGGTTTTGGTACATAACCACCACTGGCATTCAAAGTTAGATACTTGAAGTTACACCACCTACAATTTTTGCAGCTTCAGAAGAGGTGTTCAGGTGTAGCACGTAACATTCATATTTTCCCCACAGTACCTTATTTCCCCATTTCCTGAATTTCAACATGTAAACTACCTCGTTTTCCTCCTCAAAAAAAGCAGCAGCACAATCTGCAAGGTTTAATGGTTGCTATAAAAACGTGCCCACGAACAACACTCTTCTATAAGTGCGCACAACTGTTACAGCCCAGTGAGACAAAACTCCTTAGGACGACTGAAGTGGACGCAGGCTTTCAGCGTAAGCAGGGCATATCAGTTACAAAACCCATCAGTTTTAGGGCAGCAAAATCCACCTTTTCCCCAGTCTCTAAACCCGGGGCGGGGGGGTGTTCGGGTGGGTTACGTGCCCACTGGATGTCACTATTGCTTTAACCACGGACATCAAGGCAGCCTTCCGCCGGCTGGTTGGGAAGTTACCCCATAAACACGGAACATGTCGGCGTGGACTACCAGGATACGTCAGAAATAAATTTACAGCGACTTGTTTTCACTACACAGAAGTTTATTATGAAAGTTAAACATACAACACAAAAAGTAGCAAAAGCAATCCTGTAGCTTAAGGCAACTCTTACAGGAGATGAATTCAAGAAAGATGATGCAACTTCAGTTTAAATAGAAATTACGAAAAATATCAAATTGCATCAATAACTTAAAATGCACTTTAAAAAGTCTGCACTAACCAGCAGAGGGTAAGGGCTTGTGATCTTAATGCCAGCATTAAGATATCGAAAAGCAGCAGAATGCTAAATGATGATAGGGAAAGTTCAGTATTTACACAAAGATAGCAACGTTAATATCTGATAGCGTAATTTCCTGTGTACTTATGGTTTAAAACCACTGTCTGAAACGTTAGGAAAACCTTTTAAAATAAATCTTCAGACTATTCCATCAAAAATACACAGATGGCAGAGAAGATCCAAGGCTAGGGATGCGTGCGGATGCATGCGTGTGTCCCTTACATAACTCATTGCAGAAACACCTTAGAAAAATTACTTCTTTGGGGGAAGAAGAGCAAGAGGAATACGTGGCCACAGAATGAAAAAGGTTATCTTTCAGGTGCATCACATTTAAATTGAAGTATCAAAATATTTCTATTTGATGACATTCTCACAGTTTACAGTTATTGACATTTTTAAGTGAATGTTAAATATTCATATTATTAACATACAAAGATTCTCCTTCACATTGACATCTGCTTACATTTTTGCAAGACCTCTTTTGCATCAATTGTTTTGCCATTAATGAGCAATTATAGAATTTAATAAAGTTTCACTGTTCTAACCATACAGAGTTTCTACCTCCAAAATAATTCTTAAAATACTGAAGTCAGATCACTTTTTTTTAAAAAGGTATCTAAGTGACATTTTAATTAATCAGGCTGTACAGGAAGCACCACATTTTAACAAAGCCAAATGACATCACATCTCCAATCAATTTTCTTTAAAAATTAGATGCAATGAAAAATTTGGAACAAGTCCGTTCACCATCACCCCGAATAAAACCAAATAATTCACGCAGATTAACTCATCCCAAATCTTACCCTGTTAGAAAATGCAATACATACTGCAATGTAGTCTTAATTTGCATAAGATTTAATGGAAGTGTCCTATGCACAGTATGAGATTTTCTGCACACAACCTCATCTCAAATTTTCACCATTCAGCACAACTTTACAAAAAGCCTAAGATATAAAATATACTTAAAGCAGCTATCTTAAACATGATTTAATACATATCACCTTGGCAGCTGATCACTTTTGTTCCCAGTTTAACACGCTGTTGAATCTGATTGGAGAGTTGCAGTACCCCTTTTTTAAGAACTATTTAAAAAAATCCCTGAATAAAACAGAAGCCAGCCTGCGACTTCCTATGAGTTTCAGTAAAGTACTATATACAGGGGTATAATAACCACCTAAACTCACTTGAGACAGAATAAAAACCGAGACAGATACCGGGGCAGAATGCATCAACGCATGAAAATATACATTTTAAAGATTTTATCATTTAAAAAGTGGAACCAATTAATTATTAGCAGTTAAAAGAATACTGCAACTGTAACATTTACAAACCTACAAAGTTTGAAAACTGATTCCAACAGCTCTGATTCACTGGGTTTAGCTTGGAAATAATGCAAAATAATGTCAGCAGTTTTAAGAAGGTCTTGCAAATTCAGAAAAAAAGAAAACTGAAAGAAAGATAAGAATGCGTATCTAAAATAAAGCAGGAGCACAATAAGGACAATCAAAATTCCAAAAGCTCATATTAAAAAAATTAAGCTTGGAATGCATTGGCTTCCAGCAGTTTACAAAAAAAAATTAAAAAAAAACAAAAAAGAAGTTTTAAATCTGTAATATCTTGACCTATTTTTAAGTGACAATTTTTATTACAGTTGAGAAAAATGGTTTCATAGCTGCATAAGTTTCCATTTCACTAAAATAGTGCCAACAAAAATAAGTTTGCATAGAAAAACAAAATTTCAAATTGCCACTGGCTACATGCTTAAAATAGGAAATGCAGGTATTGTAACATAAACATAGTGCAAACCATGGCAGTTCATGGTGATTCTGACTGCCGCAGGTCAGGAAACAGACCATAGTATACCCAGTTATCACAGTTTCTGGTCTTTTATTAAATCCTTTGCCAAGTAGAAGCAATGCACGTGTGCAGCCCCATGGTACGCCTGCTGCTGTTGATTAACGTAGTTTGAGATCATCGCCACTTCCTAGGTTAGAACCAGGACTAGGGTCTTGTTGTCTTCTTGCCTGCATTAATAAACACATATTGAGGATCAAAAACATGATTTAGAAGTTATCAGTTTAGTTCACTTCTTCAGCGTATTAACATGACTAAGACCATAACCAACTCTCAGGCAGAAACTTTATATTTCAAGCAGTAACCAACGCGTTCATTTTCAACATCAAAATCATTCTTTCCCCCTCAATTCAGCAACCCCCCAGAACCAACAGGAATCTTAGAGGAGGGCTGTGGACCCAGCAGGCAGGCACCATCTCCTCTCTGGAGGGGCACAGAGCTCTGGCTCTGCCTCTCCAACCAGGCTGGGGGCAGGCAAGGCTGGCACTCTCCGGAGTGAGTGTGCACACACGCACACGCGTGCACACATGCACACACAGGCTGCCTCAGAGGCTCTCCTCCAGCCAGGCTGAAACGCTTCTCAACATCACTTTAACAATCAGCAGGAGATTTTCAGAATAGTTAGGCAACAATTTTGTGTCTTCTCTTCCGAAACACATTTTCTTTCCTGTGAAGTTGCCTTCTGTGAACGTTTTCTGTAAATGTTTTCAGGATCAACATTTTGGTGAGAAAGGCTACAATGCAAGCTGGCAGAGCATTTTACATCATTTCCAAATAAATCTCCCCTCGATATTTTCACATGGGAAACATTTACTTTAGCTTTTTCTGGAACACAGAGACTTGTAACACGATAACACACTAGCACAATTTAATCTATAGACAGACGCACATTTTAACACTTCTTAAAAGCTGGGGTTTTACTGCAGCATATGGTGGTTTTTTTTTCTTTGTAAAGTTAGCAATAATACAAAATTTGAGAAAATTCTGGTACTTACGACTGCACTGCTGTATTAAAAAAGTAACGTAAGTTCGCCTTTAAATAAATTATTTTGTTAAACAGTTTGAGTTGATGGCATTTGAAAGAGGAAATTAACGACGGTCAGTCATAGTAATATCAGTCGCAGCAAAAGACACTGCTGCCTACCTTCTCCACCTGCACACACGCAGGCTACTTTCAAGTAGCACACACAAATGCTGCAGGTAAATACTTAAAAATATTGATACACTTAAATTTTAAAGCACTACTTTGATTCTGGGAATATCTAATATATGCTAGTTGTTTTTTTAAGACCTTTTAGTATCGATAGTTTTATGTAACATTTACAGAGTGAAAAGCTGAGACCCTGGCCTGTAACTACCATGCGACCCAAGCAGTACCAGGGCCACCTTCTCAGCTGGTGGATGTCATCACCACACAAGCATTATTTGGTGTAGCTCCATTAGTTTCACTGGTTGCAATAAACCTGCCACATTCAGGGCTTCAAAAAAACTCCCTCCAAAAAATGTAGAACAAGTGACCGCTTCCCTCCTTTGAAAGGCTTCTCGTGTTTTGTTGAAAGAGGTGGGAACAGACTTCATGCAGACAGTTGTACCACTGAAATATGCAGTTTGAGCAACTACCACGATCACAGTGAACAATACGAGTACTTCAGCTAAACTGTGACTAACGTTTACACGAGTGCTGCTCTCAGGTGGTCCCCGGGCTGTTCTGAGTCATATTTACTGACACAGAGGAAGCCTTCCCGCCAGCAAGGCTGTTACCCCAGCTCACGGCGTCCTGCTTGTTCGCTTCCGTACGAAATGGCAATCGAGCAGAGTCTGTCAACTCCCAAACCCTCTGACATGTACTGCCAACAGCATTTTCTCCGATTTAGGCTTGTCCTTCTCTATTTGCTTCTTCCTCCTTTGTCTACCATTCTTCTCGTCTGCCTAATTTTATGCTCCTGGTGCAACTGGTTAGCTTCACCTGAACACAGAACTGTTGCTTCCTTCTCCTATTTAAACACCAATTTAAAGTGGCGTTCTCCTTCCATGTCCAATGATCCCATTCTGACGCACAGAGAGTTCATTCAATACATCCCTCTAGTAATCAGCATGTTTCCAGAGAAGACAATTCCCTCCTGCACTTTCTTTAATGGCTGTATTGCCATGATTGTTTTGGAAACACCCTATTTTAAATATGACAATTGCTACCTACTACATTCACGGATCCAGTACTACTGTTGGTTGCATTTTAGATATTCAGGAGCGAGACGATCCTCTTGCTCCGTTCTATCTGCACTGGTCATACTCTGAAGGAAACCATCTGCCTTTCCTACATGCAGAACTCTGAACACGACAACCAACATCACCGCTAGTGCACAAACCCACAGATTTCTCAGTAATCTTTCTGAGGAATCGCACTAAAACAAACAGCTGTAATCACATACAGTGCTAAAGATTTTAAGCGCTGAAGGGTGCATTCCTTTCAGTCCCTGAAGCAACTTCTGCAAACTGCCCTCTTTCTAGAGATGCAAAATATTGGGAGACGGTATCTAATTGAGATTTTCACATTATTTCCGAAAGACAAATCATTCAGCTTTGACTATCAACATCACTGTGGAAAAGTTAACGAGGGAAAGTCCACACTTTGTTTTTTTCTTCAACAGAAAAGTAAATTGTGCTGTAAAGATTTTTCTTAATACAAAATGGTTGTTCAACAATTCTAAATAGATACTTCCACACTAATTTAAGAGTTGTACCAAGATTAACAAAAAGATAACAGCTCCACTTTGCATACTTTTGTCCTATTGAACACACTGTAACAAGATCTCTCTTTGTTTTAACTGCTGCCTCTTTCTTCTAAATGGAAACAAAGGCATGCACTCTCTTAAAGAGCTACCAAAACCTTATGTATACCAATCTAGCTACCAATTTTGTACTCGGTAAGTATTTTTACACTAACTAGAAAAAAAACCAGCAAGTTAATTGCTGCTATACTATAGCTCTAAAAGCAGTTTTTGCTTGTTCAGAAAAGAAATCATATGCATAGCAATTTCATTGTCAAATTTCAGTGAAGACTCCACAGTATGGGCATATGGTTGCATTTATGCTTTGCCTAAAGTGGCCTTTTCTTTCAAAACATATGAAAGAATTCACATGATTGATGACCTCATCGCTACTTGTAGAGTTTGCAGAAGCCACTACTGAACAACTACCAGATTTGCCTTTTCAAGCGATATGCAGAAGGCATGACAAATTACCCTCAAATGTACCGAAGGCAGTCATTACACTATCTTACACTAGTATATGTGGATAAAGGTGTAATTTTGCATTTCAGTAAGTGGGGATTTACAGAAGCAACTGCAACATGTTGGAATAACAGCTCCATCTCACTCAGACACCCTCCTTTACTTGTGCCATACTACTACACAAGAATACGTACATGTGAAACACACTTATTCTATCGGTCATCATCCTGCCGAGGCATATGTGCACACCGTGCTTTACATGCTGAAAAAAAAATAAAATGTAAAAGCACCATATATATGGACCTAAAAAATAAAACACACTCAAAAAAGACAGAAGAACTCACTTTGTATGTAGACAGCAAGCACACTGTATAGCACCAAGCATGAGGTGACGCTTTTGTCTACTGGCAACGGGCAAAATACAACTTTCATAAGAAATGCCACAAGATCCTTAACACTTCCTTGTAGAAGGAGTGTGACTACCACTATGGCAGTAACTGGTAGGTCTCCTCAGTCTATAAAAGGAAGCCAAAAGTCCCCTTTTATGATGTAAAATGCCAATTTCCAGAATTCTCTCAATTTGAGGTCCCATACTCTCAGCACAGCTAATCAAGCCTCTGATTTGTAGTATCTTCTGTAATTTTGGAAATGCATACCTTATGATGCCGCGCAGAAGCATCAGAATTGCACTCAGTGAGTAATGAGCTCAGCTTCTCAAAGATTAAGGAGAGTTGCTTCAATTAAGAAAGATGCATCTATCTTTGCCATTGGGAAATGGAATACTCTGCCATGAGTCACGCACAATGAGTCATGAGAAAACAGGAGTTGTGCATCTTATCTCAGTATATTTCATTTTTCAGTCAAATGCTGATTTTAACTTTGAAGGAGTACTACTTTGAATGTTATTCATCTGCTATGTAGTGAAAGGTTAACAAATATTTGCTTGCGAGAAAAACTTGTAAATAGTATACAGATCCCACCACAGTTGTAATTTTCCTAAAAATGAATTTATTTTAACCAACATTGCCAGCTTCCTTCCAAGTATCCTGAAATTGAATAGTTAATGTGATGGACACCTAGGGAGTTTCAATACCCCAAAATACTTCGCACTCAGCTTTCAGCACATGAAGCCATGCAAATCTTCTGCAATACGGAAGGAATTATAACCGGCCACAAGCCATTTAAAACCTCTAACGCTGGAGACAGTATGATGACCGACTGAAAGAACTGCAGGAACGTATTTGGCAAAAAACACTTCAAAGCCTCCTATAACGTGCTATTCTAGATCTATTCACGCTGAATGCCTAACGCTGATACCATAGGGGTAATAACGTACTAACAAACAAGAGAAAAGTTACTAACAAAATAATTTTGACTTGAAGATAAACACAAAAAGTATCCCCTGCAATACTCTTAACACCTATGCTCTCGTCAACACTGTGATCTCTGAGCTTTTCGCCAGCCTAAGTATAGGCTAACTGGTACGGGCTAAAAGTCATATCAACAGTATGATGCAGTACTACCTGTACTATGTTCATTTTCTTCTTAATACATTAGATAGCTTAAAATCAAATCATTAACTTAGAATTGTGACTCTTCTGGACAAGAATCGTGTTGGAGCACTTACATCTGTTACTTAGGGAAAACAAATCGAAGGATAATGGCAATTAAGGAAGGCGGCACACAAGCAGTTCCTCCAGCAGCCAAGACAGTCGGACACCATCCTCCTCCAGCCACTCAGTCCTGACTCATGCTGCGTTTGGTCATGTTTTCAACAGGGCCAATAAAACTCCTTAAGCTAACTGCCCCCTTCCTGTGCATGTTCAGAGGCCTCCGAGACACCTAAGGAAACGAATTCCTTTTACCACAGCAGTTCATCAGGAAAAGATAATGCAGCCCCACCGTGTGGTTTACACGATAGCTCGAGAAAGCAGAACTGGGAAAGCTGGAGGTAAATTTAGTACGGATGGACAGAGTTACCATGAAGATGGCCCTCCCTTTTGATGAATCACTTAAAAAAACAGCAGGCAAAATTGGGACCTCTGAATACTAGGCAGTGAAATCACAAGTGCAACAATATGCACTGCATATATAACTTGGGACACTGGCGAAGAGGAAGGAAGGAAGAGGGAGGTAATTTGAAGAAGGGCTGTCACAAAGAGTAGGCAAAATAAAAGTCTCTCCATGGACAACTCCACTGCAATTCTTTAATTACATTCTGGCAACTCCATACTGCTGAAACAGACAGAGCAGATGCATTATGTGCCTTGGCATCTGTCATCTATAATTAACTAAATAAGTGAAAAATCAGGCTATGTTATGAAAAACTAAACAGTGAACATTTGGATTCTCTTAGAAGGACTGTCAACCTCCTGAAAAGAATTTAAAAAAAAACCACCCAAACAACCTGAGAACACTTTGCAGATACTTTTCTAAAAAGCATACAACCGCAGGACAAAAAAACCCACTCAAACAAAAAAACACTGAAATAAAGAGAGCAACACTCAGAAAAACGAGTTACAATTAAGCACACCTCCACATTAGTCCTGCTGACTCAGGCAGACACACAACAAGAAAAGTAACAAACTGAAAGCTCTTCTCTGAGCTGCTGGTTAATAACAGGCTCTCCGTAGAGATCTGAACACGGTTAAAACACTGGCCGTGCCTCCACTTTGGTTACCCTTACTCAACAGGAGAGCAGGGGTGGGGAAACTCGGCCTTCTCAGAATCCAAGTCAGCAAAACCAGGCCACTGCAACGTAGTACGAATGACAGCTTATATATAATAGAACTTCTTTGGTCACAGTTGTAGGCCTGGTGAAACACCCTGTATGCTTTCAGGTCTCTGGGGGGGCTTGAAAAGAGACTCTCCCTCTCAATTTTCACCTCTCTGAACAACTTTAGCTCCAGCAGCAAAGGGACCCCATCATCACTACCAATTGCATCTATAAGCCCCTGGCAGTCAGTAGGGGAGCTGATTTTTACCACATTCCTAGCAGGTGCAGCTACCAGCATGAGACTTCGTAGCCGAGATCCAGTCTCTGAGTTGCTTTGCTTGCTGGCCTTAACATCCATTTTGCAATCACCTCTTCTTTTCACTTGAACCTAGGAAGAAGTAGCCTTGATCTTCTTAATTACAATGTCAAGCACCACTTTACACAAATAATGGAAAACAGTCTCTCAAATTTGGCAAGAGATCTGGATGTTAGACTAAAGTCCTTGTAGAACAATTAATGTTATGAACTCTATACCCAATGCTCTTTTTTATTCCTACATCCGTTTTGACTGCCTTTCAAGCTCACTGAAAGTCAAAATGAACAATTCTCTTGACAAAGGCCACAGATAAAAATCATTTAGCACCTACCTCCACCAAGATTTCATTTCAAGCTTCCAACTATCTATTTCCTAGAAACAGAGTACTTTTCACTAAAAACACACATCAATTGCGTTATACGCAGAGTCTGCTCTCCCACCACCAGCTGCTAGAGAGCTGCAGAGCAAGACCAAGCCAAGTAGCATAATTTGCTTAGCAGTCCCGATGCACTCTCTTGCCCGAAATCTTTGCAACGGTTGCATCTTTGTTTAAAAGCTCTTCAGAAGCTACAGATCCTGGTACACCACACTGGTAACTGGACTAAAGCAACAGCAAGCCAAGAAAGGAAAAAGCAGGGCAAGCGTATAGCTCTTAAGAGCTTCAAGTGCAGACTACAATTTTCACTTTTGTATGAAAACATCTTTTCCAAGGGGCGGGGGGAAGCTTGAAATGTTCCCTTTTAGAAAGCATCGTTTGAAGGTTGGTATAAAGGTTATAAATTTATAATTAACATTGATTGCCTCCAGACAGTATTCCTCTGTCGCTCAGGCCCTTTCTAACCTTCATTGACTGAAAGAAGACGCTTATATTACAGTATTCCCTGATTTGCAAGATTGATCTCCTCTGTACTACAGTCAGCATTGATTCTGTACAGCACAAACTGTTTTTCTGATATATGCATTCCATAGCACTTTTACACAAATACCAGCTATTTAAGTTCTTGCAAAGCAACCCAGTCATAACATTACTGGCCTACTTGTACTGTACTCGCACTGTAGAATCTTTTGAGGGAACGCATAATCACACACAGACTTTAATGCTTTTTTCTAAATTACGCTGTATTCATCCTGAATATGAACAAATCATATATATATATGCGCTTATACACACACACAAGCATACACCAAGTCCGCACTATCCACTGCATATGAAGAATTAACAGTTTAGGTTTCTTTCACATCCAAAAAGCTGGATTAAAGGTTATAATATTTTTATTATCAATGTAAATTTGGAGAGTACATACAATAAGTAGCAATTAAATTCTTTCCAGATTAATTTGAGGGGAGAAAAAAAAAAACCAAAACCACCTTAAAAATCAGAGATTTGATGAGGAAAAAAACCCAAAATGAAACACGAACCTTACTGGAATATTAAATTTTCATCTGAAGCCAGTTATATTTGACAAAAATAATTACAATTAGTTTAGAGCATTTATTTACACTAGTAGTTTCATCTTAAATCCCTTTTTTTTCGGAAAGAAGAGAGAATAACTTCTAGAACTGTCTAGAACTTTAGAAGAATAGGAAAGTTAGTCCTACTACTTGATTTTGTTTCAGTTGTGAACTGTTTAAATTTGTGTAGCAAAATCCTGCTTTCTAAGGATTGACAGCTTCCGTACAATTAAATGAAATACATCTCTCCCATGTCAACTCAGAATTCCCAACAAACAGCAAAAACGTGTAGAAACCTAGGGCAGGACTGAGTATTTAAAATTCAGTTAAATTTTTATTCCAGCAATTTTTAAAGTGTGGGGTTGGTAGGTTTTTTTGGTGCTTTGTGGATTTCTACTGGAAGAAACACAAGTTTCAAAACAGTGGTTTTTTTTCTTCAGTAAAATGAAGGTTTTTAAAATGAGAATTTCATGTAGTTTCCTAAAATGGCTCTGCTTAGCCATTAATGTAATTTATATTTAGCACACGACCACAAACAGATAGATTGCTAGACTAGACTGTTTCAGGGAAGAGTACACCACTCTGCCTCTTTACTCATGGTGTTGTTAAAATAAAGACCATGGCAATAACATGGGAAGTGAACGCAAAATAGAAAAATAGGACATTTAAAAAATGCTGGTTGAACAAATTATGTTAGAAAACTGAGATGAGATCCAACAGACCCCCAAGTAACGCAATCAAGAGAACAGCCTTAGCTAAGCTCCAGTGCGACAGAGTATGACAAACTACGCACTCAAATACATCACTTCAATTTTGAAGTTATAATTTGCCTATACAAAACAAACCTTCACAAAAAACCCCCACTCTATCTGCCTGGCAGAGGCACCTGTTTATTGCCTTTTCCGGACGGACACAGGCCACTACTTTCAATGTCTTCTAATTTCACCAACTGGGGGCTGTTTACATCTCTCAAAGTCATTGCAGACAGCGTAATGCATTTTGCATCATGCTACTACAGCCAGAACACTGAATAAAAAGCAAGAGTTTTTACTGGAAGATTCAAGCACGTTTAGACAGCAATCTCCCAGTAATTTCTGCAGAATGCTGCTTCTCCTGCCACTGAACTCTGGCCATTCATACTGAAACCATACCAAACAGAAGAAAACACTAATACTGATTCTCTCAATCAAGACACAAGAGGATAAAGAGACAGTGAAAATTAAGCACTTGCCTCACTCCCTTTAGTCTCCTCACTCTCTTCTATTAGTTTGGCAAAGGGAAACGTACAAATACTTCAAGTTCATGTACCTGTTCAAAGGTGTCAATTCCAGAATACACCCCTAAAGTAGTGGCCTTGGACCAAGTTCCCTGTGGTGTGGTACTTGCTCATGGAGAAAGAACTTTGCCTTCGACTGGCATGCAGTCATTATACAGCGCAAGTTTGTCAAGTAGCTCAGTGTTCCTACACTTAGGAAGCTTCATACAATCATGTATTGCTACCATTGTCTTTAACTGGAAATGTGGTCTTTCTTCACGTGTATCATTATTTACTCTCTCAGCATTCCAACGTTTTTGTAAAAGTGAGAGCCATCGGAATACATTATTAATTTTGAAGGCATTAATTAAAAACACTCACTGACTTCAAAAGCATCTTTGAAACAGAAGAATCCTGAACAGTCAGGCAGGATTTGTGGTATCTGATGTGACCAAGCTACTTAAGTTGATACAAAAACTCAAAAGCGTCTTGTATGCAAAACTGAAACTATGTTAAAAATATAGCAGCATGCAGTTCAACTCAGTGGCACTAAAAAACTTCAATGAAAATTCCCAAATCCACTCACGCACCTATTTTATGTTAGGAGTGCTCTAACTGCACAAAAATGAGACCCCTTCCGGAAATTCAAGTACAACCTACCAATCACTACTGATTCTGCCCTCAGATGCAAAGAATACATTCATCACAATAAAGATCTGTTGTGCTAACGAAGTCATCAATGGACAGGATACTATGTGATGAAAGGAAGGCAAACAAACCTGACAACACTCTGAGGGGGTTTTTTTGGTGGTGGTGTTCGTTGTTTTTTTCCAGGATACTTAAAAATGAAAATTAATATAGCGATTATTCCCAAATTGTTACTTCACTTGCTACTTTTTTTTCCTTCCTTAAAAGTATCACCATTCTAATCTCCAACTGCCACATACAAGCTATTTTAACTGTTTTCAACCACCTTTGCTGATCACTCCTAGGCAAGGATATATCACTTTGTTTTAGAAGTCTACAGAGAGACTTAGAATAGGGAATCTTTTCTACACAGAAAGTTATATAAATAAAGAACTGAATCTGATCATTTTCATATGCTGCCAGGCTTTGGATGGATAAATGTTTCCAAAGAGCTGGCGCCTCTGTTTTGGGTAGGAGTGGGTGGAATATTGCAGGATTCCCCTTCCCTCCCCCACTGAAGCGGAATCTGGTCTCTATTAAAGGCGTTTCAGCTGTAATTCTACTGTCTGAAATATCCTGATTTTATACAGTGTTGCAATTCCTAAAACAATCATTAACACTGATGAGATCCTGTTCCAGGTCTGGCAATTTAAAGTTTTACTGTACATGCCAAGCTTAGCAGGAAAGAAAAATTAAGTTTCAGTAATGATGAAAGTGTATGGATACCACATCAAAAAGATTATGCTGAGGGGATCTTCATCTGTGTAGTGTAACATACATAAAAATTCACTCAGCACACTTAGAACCCACCTTTTCTAGCTGCCCTACACCTTCAAGTACCATCTCTGTAGTGCAACCAAAGATACTATTTATCCTATTGAAATTACCCAAACCGTACACCATACAGTTTGGACTAACGTGTTTATAGCTGTCAGCAACGCAATCATCAGAAGGGTACAACTGACAAACCGTATTTCCAAGCTGATCGAGCATGTGAAGCATCGGAAAATTCAATACAGGCCATAAACACAACAAACATGGGGATGCACATTTATTGAGAATTCTGTATGATGATCATGAGCACCTTATCTAAGTGCTTACTGATTAAAAGTTCATTTGATTCTGCTCAAATGCTGCACTAGAATACAAGTGAAATGAAAGTCAGGGAAATAGTGAATGGTTTGGAAACCTGATTCCTCCTTAGGAATGCACTGTAAGTCTATCTCTTCTCTCTCCCCTGTCCTGCCCCAAAAGATCCTGATTATTATGTAGTCCTAAAATCCAGAGCACAAAAGCTTATCTGTAAACATTCTAGATATGTGGCCAGGACATCTTCCCCCAAACACACAATGAAAACTGAAATGTAAAAACCACTTATAGAACTACAAGGAATTGAGGCAAAGATCTCTTGGTTATACATATTAAACATGTACAGTAAAACAAAAAATAAAAGTATGCATAACATAACGTATTGCAATTATTTAAAAACCTGTATTTGACATCACATTAATTTAAAGTATCTTTTGACAATGTGTTTAATTCTGCTTAAACATATTTCAAGTCAGTAATTTTTCCTTTTCTTCCTTTCTGCAGGTGATCCTACACCAGTGCTTTAGAGCTGGGACAACGACTATTGTTGTTTTAAGAGAAAATGGGTACTGGCAGCTAATAAGGACATCATTTAATAACAACTGCCTGCTGCCTTATTAAAAGCAAGAGTCTTTTCAGAAGTTATTAAATCCAACTCCTGCAGCTGGCCAGGGATGTTGCTTTTTCTGTCTCAGCGTCACAAGTTTTGATGTCTGTCATGAAGCCCCAGATGCTCAATATTACCTCAATCTCACTGTTAATTGAAAGAGTTTTCGCACATCCTGGCTGCAAATAAGTGTTTTCTACAATAGGAGGAAAGAATAAGTCTCTCAGAACTCCAGAAATTATTTCAGGAAGCCTCATTCCTTTTTAACCTTCAGCATACAGCAAGCACACAGCTTCTTTTCTGCGGTAACAGGAGTGAAGGGGGGCACAGTAAAGGAAAGTAAATCAAGAAAAGTTTGAAGTAAATAGAGGTCAAGGACATAAGGCCGGGCCTACAGTTCCTACTGTGTTGTTAAAATTAAGGCAGGCTGCCGCAGGTCTTCATGACCTGCTTTAAGTTAATTCTACCTTCCTTTTGAACTGCACTTACAAGCAGGTTACAGCTATGTCATGACGGAGACAGAAAGATTCAGGTAATCTAGCCGTTGCTCCAAGGATCCAGTGGTAGCAAGGCCTCCGAGGCAAGGATTCTACCTTTGCTACAGCTGACATCTGACCTGGCTACATCAGAGACACACATCAGCCATCCCTTCAAAGTGAGAGAGATGATTCTCTGCATCTGCCTTTTCCCTCTCATTCTCATGCTCAGTGTCTTCCAGTTGTACTTGGAAGAGAAGAAAGCCTGTCTAATCATCTCAAATATCAGTAAGGATGCCAGAAGAAAAGTAGTTTAGCAATAACAATAATCAGATTTTCTAAAAACCTGAGAAGCAGCAGATTGATCATATTTGATTATACTAAAGTCAGGCTGTACTGATGAAGCAGGAAGTAGGAAACAGAGTTAGTAAGGGAAAGAAATTCAAAGTGTTTCTGTTTTCTCCCTGTTCTCTGCCTGACCTACAGCTTGCCTTAACTTGCCAACTCTCCTTATGTATTACTTGTCTTCTTACAGCTCTTGCCTTTCTGACATCTCAGAGCAGCTGTTTTCCATTCCCTTTTCGGGCTCCTCTTTTCTTGATCCCAGTAATTTCTGCTCTCATCAAAAAAGAACAAGATTCAAGAATGTGGGGCCCTATAAAGAAGCAGAGGATAAGACAGGGGGAACTACACCAGTGAAACAGAGGAGTAAGACTCACCATCAGTAAGAAAAAGGTGAGGGGAAAATAAAACCAGCAGACTGTGGCATCTGATTAAATTTACCAGTAATGTTACCCACAACATGAGATAGGGAGCTACAAAATTATGTACTTGCAGCTCCTGATGCCTTTCCTGTGTTCTTGAGAAATGCATGGGGTAAAAGATCCCTCTGTCTGCTATTGAAGTACCAGTTGGGAGAGGTATGGCAGCTCTGTGAACAAATATATCCTTATAGCTTAAGTACTCACAGAAAAGGCCATCTACAGAAAGGAAAAAAAGGAAAAAAAATCCAAGAACTCTTATCCAAACTGCAAAAACTTGAAATTCATTTTACAATAGTTAAAAACAATGCATTTTGCAATTTTTATATGACAACATCAAACAGCAAACAGAAAATACACAACATTGTACAAACAGACAAATAAATCAAGCTAAAGTTTTGGGAAAGTACTAACCAGTTACTGACAGCAGCTGTGAAACCCTCACCTCCATTTCCTCCCGATGAGACCTGTCTCTATCCTCGAATTCACGAGTTCTTCGCCGAGCTTCTTCAAAGGCTTGTTGTGCCAATGCATCCTCCTGCTACCAAACCAGATGGCACAGAGTGACACAAAAGGCTACCCTCATTTCTACCAGATCACATTTCTTTGGAATATTAGGGATCACTTGGCAGCAAAGACAAGTATGTCCTACAGAATCTGCCAGGATACAGATGAGTTCCAATATAGGTTAAAGAAATAATACTCACCTTCATCACTGCAGTAGAGATAACCAAATACTAAAATACATTTTCAAAGGAGAACTGCTTTTAAAATGCTGCAGTCTTTTTAAAAGCTAGACATTCTCAAAAGTTATACAAAAGAGGCAATACATTTTATTCTCCTTATAAAAGTCATTTTGAAGACAGAATTCACAGGTATATCTAGAGTTCACTAAATAATGGTAATGTAATTCTCTTTCATTTAAAAAAGTATCATCTAAATTACAAATCAAACAAATCCTCCATTTTATCAAAAGCTGCTGAAGGTGCATCAGTATAAACATTTGTAATTCTTACGTATCATTTAAATTCAATTTAGATGCATAAGAAAGTGCAAAGCAGAAGTATTCCTCCACTAATTTGCACACATTCCCACACAATGCAGAAGAAACCTGCAGATTTTCAACAGCCCCGTTGTTTATTTTCAACAATGGCTTATGCACAGGAATAGATTTAATAAATTAACGCTCAAAAAAAAACATCCTTCAAACCATATTTTCTATTAGAAAAGGTTTTAAATAAAGTGTTATTAATATGCAAGCCATTATTAATTGGGTTACAAATTATTTCTCTTAAAGGGTCCTTTTAGTGCATATTTTGCTCAGAATGAAAATAGATGGCTCTGTTCCACACCAGAATTTTAAAATGTTCAGAATGGAGGAGTCAAGTCTAAATAGGTTCCATGAAACAGTAAGGGATAAACTATATTGGTTCTCCCTCATAACTCCTCAGTTATAATTACTACTAATTCTGCTTTTGATTCCCGCATACACACAAATGTAATTTTCAAGTTGATAATTAAAAAAAAAAAATCCTAACCTTGACTGTTAGAGGACAAACATGTTGAGAGACCAACTAAATTTTAATATACCAAGGGATTAAGTGCATGAATTTTTTAATTTAAGATAAAGCATCCCTAGTCTGAGAGAATGTTAAATTGCTTTTTTTGCCGTCGGCACAACTGTGCACCCTGAAGCTACTCTGTGAAATGATGTGAATGAGTGCCTCTCGTGGCCTAACACAGTTAAATACAAACATCTGTCAATCAAGAACTCCACACAGTCAGGTCCCCAGAAAGCTATGTTGAAAGGCAATGTTTAAAGCTGCCAATAAGATAACATTTTAACACTACCTACTATTTTTAAGAGTAGAATTTGGCTCTTTATAGCCATCTTAGTGTTCATGCAATGCATAGCAACCAAGGTCAGTCAGTGGAAAGTAAATTTGTTCTTAATAATACAGAAGGATAGAGATAAAACAGATAAGCTTGTCTCCCAGATGACTACGGAAAAGCTGCCTTATTTCTAATTCACAAAAGCTATGTATGTCTTCATTACTTTTTTTTTTTAACAGACTTAAATGAAAGCAGATTTTTATATGTAAAGTTCTGCATTTTACCATCCTTTAAAGTGGTTATGAAATAAAAGACTAACATATAGCCTTAGCCAGAATCTTTTAAAGAAATGGTCATAACCAAAAGAAACTAAATAAGAAATTCCTATGGAAAGAATGAGTATGTTGACATCCAGAACAAACACATGTTGACGGCTGAAACACTGACTTTGTGAGAACAGCCATCTATAACTACTGCATCTACACAGCAAGAATGCTCTACTACAGAAGAGATACAGAAGTACTGAAGACAGAAAACAGTCTTTTAATGACACTCATAAATATCAAATCCAGGGAAATTTCAGCCCCAAACGGGGAAGATATTCAAGCATGTACGTCGAGCTTTGTGTGTGTTAGTCCACTGAAGTCCCAACAAGCAGTTGAATCGGGGCCTCCAGTAACAAAAAGTAAGACTGCTTAGTAGTAAGACATTAATAGGCTGTGAGTTAAACAGAAAGAACACTAGCTTAGAAGTTAAAATTAATGTACTTTATTGTTATGCATGTGGTTTTTCTTTCTAAAAGATTTTTTTGACCTAGTGAAGGATAGTATAATTTCCAAAGTGTGGCAGCAAAGAAGAATTTTATCCGATTCCAGTATGAGTTAGTAAGAAGTGGCAAGAGACAGGAAAATGCAAGAGCATTACATTTATACGAGGCAAGCCTTCCAGAAAATGGGAGTAAGGGGTACGTATGGGGGTGCCTGAATGCCAACAGGACCTCTTATTACAACAGAGAGTGGGTACCACAGGCACTACACTGCACAGTATGAGGCACTTAAACCCTTTCTGACATCAGTGGTATTCTGGGCCCAAAGTCAGCAGTTAGGTCAACTGCCACTAGCAGTATTAAAACAGTTTAAAAAAGGAAGCAAAGTGACAGATACAGGAAAAAGGAAACTGAAGAATGTAGAAGATTGCCCAAATGTTTACAATACTAATAAAAACAAGGGTGTAGCTACTTCTCTGTGTCTGTATAGTGCCTTATGACACTGGGAACTCTTAGATACTACTACTGTAGCAAATAAGATGACCAATGACCTTGTAACCACTGAGAAGCACAAACTGAAAACAAATTAGAAAGAGAAAAATTGAACCCATAGGTCACCTGACCACCACCCTTTTCAGAAGGGTGCCCACTTTTCCCCAAAATTGGACAGTTCCTGAAAAGAGCGACACTATTTCCTTCTGAGTACATGTTCAAATCAAGTCTCCTCTCAGTTCAGAAGTCATGGGGCTTAGTGTTATGTATCAACCTTAATAGTCAGAGATCAAGAACCTTGGGATTTATCTTGCGTAATCCTCAGGGGTCTACATTTGACCTTGCTGTGTAAGACATTATAGTCCAATGGCCTTCTAATCAATGGAGTCTACAGCAGTTATCCTCTTTCCAAAGAGTACACTGCTGCAACAGGAACTTAGCTACCTCAAAATGCCAATCCCAGCTTTGGAAGAAGCGAATGCCACAGCAAATAGCAGCATTCAAGTGAAAGCTTCGTTCTGTGGCTTTTCTCATGGATTAACAAATGCTGGCAGGACTATTCCCAGAATAGCATACTCTTATCTTTCTAGGCATCCTGAAGAAAGCATGCAGGGCTGTAACTATTTCAAAGACACTGTTTTGACACAAAGTATTTCTGTTTAACCCAGAACGTAGTCACAATAACATGATCTCATTAATGTGCAAATCGGTTTAAGTTAGGGAGTGGCATGGCACCACAAAGCTTGCAACTATACTTATCTCCATACCAAATTTGATTTGAATACTTCCAGCTCTTGAACAGAAACAAATTAATCAGTATGCTCTCCAGTTCTGCATGTCTGGAAGGGAGGAGTGCTCTGGGTATTTAGGCAGAAGGAAAGAGCTCCTACCTGTTACACAGTGACCAACTGTGGCCGCAGAAGACTAGAAGGGAAACCCCAAAGAAGTGAAGGCGAGGCGTGCAGTGGAAATAGAGAACGCGTCCTTATTTAAATCAGTTCCAGTGCACAACTGCCAGAAGTAACTCCCCAGAGGGCACAAAGGGAAAGTAAAGGTAATTTGGAAAAACAGTTTGCGTGAATACTGAGTTTTTGCAAAAAATCACTCATCTGTACAACAGACATGAGGTATAACAAAGAAAGACAAAGGGAATCACTAGTGTCACACAAACCAGTTCAATTATTGACATGAGTGAGTTGCTTTGGGTCCCTGAGTTTAAGGGAACAAAAGGAAGGAGATAAAGCAAGCTCCAATTTTATTATGCTATCAAGATGAAAAAGACAGAGGTACCACTTAGGAGACAGTGAACAGTGGTTCAAAGTGAATTACTCAAGTTCCCAGAAAAGTTAGGGGAGGTCATGATTGTCTTGGGTAAAAGAAGAAGTCTTCAGAGAGAAGTTAGGAGAAAATGGCTATATACAGCTACAGAGTAAATTATTAAGAATCATTTGCTAGAGTACCAATACAGAACTTGGGGAGGAAAAAAAAAAACCCAAACCAACCAGGCTGCAGGAAATTGCTCAGCCTTCTTTTCTCTGTGTGCTTAACAAACCCTTGTATTCAGAAGCACTTTGGATCATGCCTTCATATGAGTCTAACACTTCTAAATTATCAGACTACAGAAATGAACTGCAGAGTTCACCACAAGATATAGACTGTAAGTCATAACTCCGGTAACTGATGTCACTGCACCCAGTTTACTGTCCACTGCAGAAACAAGGTAATCTGCATGGAATCCCATGCAAATCTGGTGCAGCAGCTTTATTATCAGTTAAGTAGCTTCGTTACCAAGCTACATCTCAAAACCAAGGATCTGTCTCAAGTCTGACTCAATTAAGGAATCCTACAGCTGTGTAAGTGAACCTTATAAATGTGATACGCACTTAAAAAGTCATTTCCTCTGTGTTTACTTTGTTCTTGTGCATGTCCAAAGATTCAGCTGCTAGACAGTCACTTTGATGGTAGGAAGCAGGTGGATAGGAAGTTCTCAAAAGCTGCCATACCTTAACAGAGCAGAGAGTCTACCACTGTTAGAGAACAAATGAAAAAAACCTATTCATCCTCCCCCCGTATTTAGTAAAAGAAAAAACTACTTCAAAAAACCCAACCATCCAGAAGTAAACAGCTACAGTAGACTTGCCAGTTAAATTGTTGCAAGTTAAAGACACAGCTTTTCAAATACTTCAAGATTTACTACTCTGTAGCATAGTAACAGTGCTAAGTCACCCACAAAGTTGTAAACTACAGATGACTTCTGCCCCTAATATTTTGATCTAATTAAAACACTAGTTTAGCTACAACCATATGTTTCTGAACTTCCATACTGTAAGTTTTCTTTGGAATTTGTACTCAAAGTGAAGGCAGAAAACAAGCAAATTAGAATGCGTGATGGCTACCTGACTGCATGTTTCCTTCCAGGATGACAAACAAATGCCTAAGGCACAGTAGCCATAGGCAGACTGTCTTACCTGTGCTCTCTCTTCATCAAATTCCAGGCAGCCCATACCATCCAGTCTCTGTAGATCTATCCAGCCTTTCCAGATTACACAGACACCATTGAGAATCATAGGTGCCTTCAAGTACACCTGAAATAAAAGCAAAACACATGCTAGGAATTTGAAAGCATTTACACATATGCCTGCACAATGAAAATACTGACGCAGGAAGCTTCTATATGTATTCTTAGAAGAACATCCAAAGCAGCTGGTAACATGAGACTCCACTTAACAGCTTCTCCTGCCTCCTTTCCAAGAACTCATTTTAATCAAGTGAGTGCTGTTAACTTCTGCCTACTGTACTGGATGGAATAAATTTAAGCGGTGTTCTCGTTTTATAAACTGGAGTGCACCAGGACTTGGTTAGAATTCTGTTACTGCTTTCAGTTAAAGTAACTGTTTTGCTTGTCAGTTTACCTTCATGTCACAAAGAAAGTGGCATGCTGCCAGACATGGAGGATCCTTTACAGCACATTTAAATAGTTAAATGAACACATGCTTTCCTATTCCTAAGCAGCACTGTACATACAGCACCCCAATACATGAGCTCTTTCAACAAAGAACAAGCACCTGTTTCAGTCCTCCTCAAATTTACAAACTAGTCAGAGTTTAGTAAAATACACTATATATACACACCATGCTAAAAATAAGAAAGTCTTCCTGTGCCTATTCTAGCATTTGTGAAAGGCTTTTCAAGAGAAGCAACACCAGATGATCAAAACCCATCAACATGCACAGTGCCTTGAGCTTGAGCAAGAAATAATGCCTGAGTTTAAAGGCCCTACATCTAGATAACGGTAGATGATACAGTGATTTAAAGCACAAGTATTTCCCCTTCTAAAGACCAGAGATTAATCTCCACACAGGAAATTTAAAAAGAAGCAAATACAACACTAAATGAGTTTGACACTTTATATTTAATGACATCAGCAAAAAATACCACAGCAAAATTACCTAAACTGTGAAAAAGAAAGAAAGAAAAAAAAAAAAAAAAAAAAAAAAAAAAAAAAAAAAAAAAATCAACCTTCACTAGTTATTTCAGACTACTTGGCAAGTTAAAACCCCCCACGGAACAGAAGTTTGTCTATGTTGAATCGCCAGAGAGGCCTGCGCCCACTTCAGATTTAAAGGCTGCTTAGACATCCAAAATCCTGTCGAGTCTTTTCAGTCTTCAGGAGTGGCCCAGCTACCTAGGGGAATTTTCACACAGCGCCTCCTCTAATAGTTCTAAATTCATCCTGTGGCAAATCCTCATCAAAGTATTATTGATGTTTAGTGCTATAGCACTTTTCAAAGCACCCCAACTGTGCCTACTTGCTCCGTTTCACACTTACCAGCTAAGGTCACTCAAGCAGGAAAAGAAAAGGCTTTTCGATACAGGAGGTACAGAAAGAAAGCAAGCCTTGCTTATGCAAAGGCTGTCCTGGTAAAATTAAGCACTGAACAACACGAAAGGCAACCCATGAGTGGAAGAAAGGGAACAAGTAACATGAAACCAATTGACAAACAAGTAATGTTATTTGCCAAAGAAAATACACATTTGATCTCTGAGCTTGATTTTTTACAACTTAACCACCCTTCAATATGCAGTGACAGAAGTTTCAATTAGTACAATACACAGTAGCTCAATAGTGAAGAAATAAAGGTTAGTTCAAGCAAATCTTCTTTGTATCTCTCTACAAAGAAGAGCACAGACTGGTTTTCTGTCCTTGTATTCACAGACTAGCTATGCAAGTCATCACACCTATGTCTTCTGTGAAGACAGCACACTATGCAGAGCGCAGATCTACCGGCCAACAGCCTTCGCGAGCAAAGGCATCAGAACCAGCGTGAGACAATGTGGACTATCAGGAAATCACCTCCCACCACCTTCATGTCAAGATTAATCATTTCAAATATACGAAATATAACATTACTCCCTTTCAGCAGAGTCTTCACTCATTCATCTCACAAGAAATAAACTAAGTACGCACCATCAATTTAACACGTGCATTTAATTAGTTTAGAAGTGAAAGACAGTTAAAGAGGTTATTAGAATCAAAAGTCATTCTCTTCTAAGAAGATTGCAGAATAATCGAAAGGAAAAAAAAGCAGCATAACCTAACTATGGGTCTGTAAAGACAAAACAGTCTGTACTCTAATGCTAGTTACTTTTTGCAGAAGCAAACCAGCATTTTGCTGATCTTCATTTAGGGTTTATCTTTCACCTAGCCTCCCCTATCCTTCTGGCCCACAACAAAAGCCTGGAACATCAAAAGTTACACAGGACTTCCCACAGATGACAAGACTGAGCTTTTCAAGTCATCCAAGAGGACAATATTTTTTGTCTGTTTCTTCGACAAGGAATATTATGCCACCACTAACCGCCTCCTTTCAGTGGCCGTTGGATTGCCTTGGTCACTGCAGCTGCTAGTGCATTATAAGCAAACTTCACAGCTCCGTGCAAACAGTAGGTAGCTCAGATGTAGCTGTTGAGGGCTCAGTACTTCAAATGCAATGCCTTACGCGTCACCGGGAAGCCTGAGCAGTGCTGGAAATTCTGTGAAAGTCTTCAGAAGTCAAAGGGGAAAAAGGGAAAGAAGTTGACAGGGTTGATGTGATTACTGATGCCTACTATCTGCCCTGAGCACACTGACCAACAGCTGAGCTGCTGACAAAGCAGCTTCCGAACCACTGTCACACAGCCTGACCTTTCAAGATAAAGTACTCTGCCCTTGCTCCGGAATCAGAGCCCTTAAAGCCTTGCCCCACTAGATTCAGTAGGTTTTCAAAACTTAGATAACGAACATTTTTCACCTCCGAAAGGATGAATTCCTTAGCCAGATATTTGAGGTTTGAAATTACTACGTAATCATTCAAATTTAGTATAATTCATATTGAAACCACATGCGCTTATGAAGGAACTTTTCTCTCATTAAAACACACAATAAAGCATACTGGTGCTTTTTCCTTTATTTTAGAGAAAGGAATTTAGGCTCCTTTTCCCCCCTCTTCTCTTTCTGGAGAATGGAAACCACCCAAGACTGTAGTCAAAACCGTTTAACCACGTATTTCCTTCTTTTCAGATAAAGCCATGCTGGTTCCCTTTCAATTTCCGAACTTCACAGAATTATTAATAAATTACTGCTCGTCTATGAGCACATGACCTGTTATGCCATCTCAAAATCCAGCACAAATTTGCCTTTTAAAAAACTTTCAGAATTCTCTATTCTGAAAGTTGCCTTAAGACAGTCACAGTGAGAGAGCAAAGGCAAAAGCCACATTATTTCTATAAAGGCCCCAACTTCCCCCCTTAATATTACTGAGCTATAAAATTTGATTAAAAGTAGATAAAAGGATGACTTTGTTAGAAAAACTCTAAAGTTTGTTTCTAACCCCAGATTGATATAATTCATACAGTTTTATAAGTCCCTCCCACACCTCCGGGTGCTTTTCATAACAGTATCTGGAAGTCAGTCCTGTAAAACTCGGATACTTTGGTGAAAAGCACTAGAGAGCAGTAGGAAGAAGGAGAGGTTGGAAGTCAGGCAATTACCAATTTCATATTCAGTGGATGAATTTAATGCTACATAAACACCATTATAAGGACACACAAGAGGAAAAGATGTATTATACAGCTGCCTCCTTTCAGAGTACAGTCCATCCGACACACCAAACGAGGTACGGTTTTTCTGACAGTGACAGCAGATGGCTGCGTAACTAAGTTAAGCATTATTATACATATGTTGAAGGAAGAGAATAAGTTCTCCCTCATTTTGCACCCTCATTTTCACACACTGGCACAGCCAAAGCCGATTAGTTTTTTTAGATTTTGAGACCTAGGTAAACTGTCATATACCAAAATCTGCAAATTTTTGTAGCTTATACCAGCTGAATTTTTGTTCAGGTGGTTGTTATACAAAAGTTTCAATCCACCTCAAACTACAGCTTCCATTTCAAACTCCTACTACAAATCAAAGTACCATTAAAATGTTTTAAGTGAGAAAAGTAGACATGTTACTTTTACATTGGAAACAGGCTTTTAGTGTTAGAACAAATATTCTGCTTGCTGACCGAACAACCGGCAAGAGTAAATACCCTTATCTCCTGGCAGATTATCTAGATAGAGGACGAACAGCACCACAAACACATGTAAACCTGAGATGGTGCTGCATGAATAAATGAGGCTCTAAGTTGTTGAGCTGTGTTCGTGCTTTCTTGGTCTATAAGCTGGCTTGATCCCAAAGACCTCTGTGCCACACCTTCAATATACAGTGTATCTCACCTTCCTTTCCGTACTCTTTCAACTGTTATTTCTTTTCAGCTGCATTTAAATGAGCAACCCTCTCCTCCAACTCCAACTAACCGGGAGTTAGCTTTGTTAAAAATAGGCAGGGACGTGGCTCCTGTAACACCATTCGTTCATATTTTAAAAACCAAACTTGATTTGAATATAGTGAAGCATACAGAGGAGGACAATTCTCAATGACTTTAAAAAAAAAGCCGCTTGACTTGAGTACAAGACACAAAAACCTCAGTTTCATATCCTATTTTAGTCCTCTAGTAAATCCTTATCTCACAGTGCCAGGGTATTTAACTGATGTGCTACAGATATGCTATCTGCATGCTCCATCCACACATCCTGCAGTTACAGAAAATGTTCTTTCTCCCTAAAGCAACCGAGCCATTTCCTCCCCCAGAGATTGCACACAGTTCTCACCACCCACTGACTAATGAATCAGCACGCTCACAACAGCCACCACCATCCATGAGACCAACTTACCACCCCACCAACACCCCCCCCCAGGAAACACCAGTCCCCAGTGAAGTAGTGCAGTCCCCTCCCTTCTGTTTTCATTTTCCCAGCACACTGGAGCAAAATGCATTCTTTCAGAAGAGCCTCAGTTCTGACTCACCGTCTGCCTCACCACACACACATCTGCCCATTCATAACTGCTCACACAAGCTGCCTCTCGCTCGGTTGAGCCAAGTACGTACATCCCAGTTTTGATCCCACCTTCCCCTGAATCATACCCTGCTTTTAAATATTTAAACAGCAGTCTCCCCAGTGACTTCATCTATGAAACACTGACCACTAAGAAAGAAACAGCTGTAAACATTTACTCCAAGTAAGGAAGATGTTAATCGGTCAAGGCTAACACCATTTCAGCTTCTCTTAACATAGTCTGTATACACCGCCGAGTAAAAGGAGACTACCTATTCAAAATGTTCAAATAGGAAATTAGATATTCCTCTGTTTCCTTTAACAGAAATCTGGAGGGAGTACACATACATTTTCATAAATAAAATGTGGTGGTCTTGCCATACAGATTTGGTATGACTGTTCTGAAATGTAAAGTTGAGTCAGTTCCCCTCCATCCCCAAATACCAAGACTCACTTTCATATCATAATCAAAAAAGGGTCGCTAGCTTGGGTTTCAAAAAGGGGCAGAGCATGAGAGAGGAAGCAATCTATGAAAAGCAAAAAAAAAGAAAAAAGCTTTTCTAAAACTCTGCAACAGAATTTATACAGTAAAATCCTCAATTATCTGGGGAACAAAACAGAATGGTACCTTCAGTAGTGTAACAACAACTGAAGTTACAGCAAAAGCTGACAACTCCACATAAGGCTTCAGACTACACTTTTAGATGCTGATCACTCCTATCTTAAAAGACAGGAGTAAGTAAACTATGATAGGAGTAAGTAGACTAAGTAAAACCAACCTAGTCGTTGACAGAGTTTACAGCACGTACCAGACTCTGTAAGTTCGATTCCAAAATGAAACCCTTGTAACATAGTCGTAACTGGGAATGAAACAGTAAATAGAAAGAGTTGAAAAGAATCCCATTTAAAAAGTCAGTATGAGCAAAACAGACCTTTCAGTGTTTTTAATCTTAGAACAATAGACTCATCACTGCAAATCATAAGAGCTCAAAAATCCAAGAAATTTAGATCAATCCTTCTGTCTCATGCCTTAAAGGAAGAAGAAGAATAGATTTTAAGCACAAAAAGATGTTTTCTAAGTTATTTAGAAAACTACATCTTGAAGCAGCTTCCACTATATGAAAATGAGGTTGAGTTTAGATCTAAACCTTATACTATTCTGTGAAAATGCAAAGGAAGTGACACTTCCTGACAAAACAAGAATCTTTCCTAAACAGTTGTACATGGATGACCCGACCACGGCTTTCAAGATGAATACTGCTCTAGGTTTCTCAGGGGTGGCACCTATGTCACAGCCATATCACACCACTGACAACAGGCCCTGGCTGGGCCAAGGTCCCCCTGCTAAGGTGGGACTGCTGGGATGGCGCTGACCAGCGCCACGGAGATGCCTGGGGTCACCACGGCAGGTACGGCAGACCCTACAGCGTCCAGGTGACCTGTTCCTAAAGCTTTGTGATCGCACAAAGACACCTCACTTGCGACTTTAGACTACGTAAAGAATTTGAAAAGAGGCTGGTAAGATCAGGAATGACCACGCCTGTTGTGGTGCATGAAATATTCTTTGGAAAAAGCCTATTTCAGCTTTTTAGTTTTCTTCTTTCCTCTATGTTATCTATGCACGCTCTAACACCTGCCCAAAAACTAAACACAAACAGACCAAAAAACCAACCACCTAGGCATTAGTTTTTACAGGATACATGAAGAATTTCTGGAAAGAAAGTTTAACATTCAAAATGAAATAGCGTTACTCTATTTCATCAGCTATGACAAACATTGATTCCTCAAGCAAAACCAGAAATATTAACAAAACAGTATGCCTGCTCCGAGTCTCAATCTAGATTGTTATGCTTAAGAAAAAAAAGAAGAAGAAAATAAAAGTTCTAAATGCAGTCTTTCATACCACAATGTCTTAACATTTCAAAAAGCAGTGGAAATGCAAATTCATCGACTGTAAGGAACAAAGTATCTTGAAGAAAACGATTTGCTGAAATACAAAATATCCCATGAATTGCTAACAGCCTGTACTAAAATTTTAATAGCCACAAGTTAACACAGCTAAGCACAAGGCTAACTAATTTAACTATTGTTTGCAGGGGTTTGTTGTATGCAAGTAGTTAAAACTGTTGCAAAAGATTTTAAACCTCTGTATTTTCCTCCCTTTAAAGCAATAGATCCGAAAAAAAATCTGCTTCTGCGTGCTTCTGCGTGCTTCTGCTTAAAGTCAATTAACAAAGTTGCAACTATGATTTAATTTCTCAGAAAGATTTTTAATTTAGTCTGACCCTTACCAAAATACTGTACCTACCAGACTCAGGAGTCAGAGGAATACAATTTTTTTAATTAAGTTTTAGACTCTTAGACGCACTTTGCCCCCCTCTATGCAAACCTTTAAATTTATACATGCCTATGTATACATGCTAATGTCAAAGGTGATTCAAGATACAGCTTGAAGTATTAGCTTAAGGCATTTCACAGCCAAGAAAAAAAATAAATCTCAAAAACATCGCCAAGAAAAAAAATAAATCTCAAAAACATCCTGCAGTAGGTTCCATTCAAGAACATCAACAATACAAAAATCTATTTTAGTTCTCTAATTATAGGAGAAGGTGTTTGGATAACAAGTGATAGCATTCCCTTGGTATATTCCCTGAGGAAAGAAAGTACTCCAATTCACAACTAGAAAACCATCTCAGAAAACCTTTGCTACAATTTTCAACTTCATAGCAAAACCTGATGGTTTGGTATTACGTACTTTGGCCAATTTTTAAATGTGCTTACATAAAAGTCACCCGTTTTTATTACAAATACCACTGAAGTTTCAGAAAATGCCTCTATAGATAAAATTCAGATGCAACACAATCCATTTTTAAAATTCTATGTAATAAAAATATCCACATGTGGACTCACATTAAAAATGTCTTTGTAAGTAGTATCCGAGCTGCAACAAAACCTCTCTCAACATGCTTTCTGTATTACTGAAATACTACAGTGATGACTTTTGTTTTGGTTTCTAAAACTTCAAAAAAAGAACAGCAAAAGAATCTTCCTCACTTTACTGAAGAGAAAGAATTTACAAGTCACTTTTAGAAAACCTGATATTTTTCTGGTTTTTTTGGTTGTTGTTTGTTAGGTTTTTCTTCTGCGTAGTTAGCTCAACTATGTAATCGTGAGTCCTTTTCAAAAGCAGATCATTGTTTCATTAAATTAGGTAGGTTACTATTTCACTTAACCAAAAAACAAGTCTACAACTAAGAATAGATATGAAGCATCAAGGATGTCAGAACAAATGTGATTCAAATCCGTGACGACTACAGCATTTTATTCCTGGATTAAGATCACTGCCCAGTACTTATGCTTAGAAGCTAGCAGAGAAAAAAAAAAATACTGAAATGCTACTGCACAGAAATTATACTCATCATTTAATAACAAGTAAGTCTCCAGACACAGTTCAACCTCCCAAAATATTGCAATTGCTGGATTGAGCGGGAAACATACACTACACTTGACCAAAACCACCAAAAAAACCCGAAAGCAAAAAGTAGGTGACTTCTTGTTTTCACAGCGTCACTACAAAAAGGTCTAATGCCTCCTGACATGAAAACTCAGCTAGAACTGAGAATCAACAAAAATGCAATGAGCAGAATATATGGATAATCTGAAAGGCAAATACATGCTGGGGTTTTCCCCTGTGAAACTTCACAGGGTCTTTTATCAGTACATCTTTACCACTAGATTCTACATGAGAAAGACGGCTGGATTTTAAATCTACTCCCCTGAAACAGCGTGCATTAAAAAAGACCCAATTTTTCTTGCAACATTTAAAAAGAATAATATTTTTGCAAAAAAATATTGCTAGGAAACCGCTGCCGTTTTGCTGCTGCAAGTATGCCTGCATGTACTGAGAAATGCTGATGCTCACAAAACCAGTTAACTAACAGGGACACACACTCTTTTCTGCCACGTTGACAGAATATATTTTCCAGACAGAAATTTCAAAATTGGTTGGGAAATTAGTTCTTTTCAAGCTTTCAGAAAACAGCATTAGCAAAAAGCAGTTATAACTAGAAACTCCAATAGAGGGTTAGAAAGAGAGGCTTACCTAAAGCACATCATTTACACACCATGCTATCGGCGTGCAAATAAATAGTCTATTAAGCCTGTATTTTTGAACTGAAAATTTGAAATGTGTAATGCAAGTAATAATACTCCACTAGAAAATACTCGATTTTGACAACATAGGCAAGCAACTAACAAAACACACACAGGAACTGACCCCAGCACGAGAGGGGTAAGAAAAGTTGCCTCTTCTGCCCCTTTGGCTTTTGTAACGTTCTTGAGCACTTTGACAGCCTCACCCTTCCCCCTTAAGCAGGATTCAAGTTTAGAAAAACTGCATGGACATTTATTCAACAGGGAGTGCTGCATCAAGCCTTAAAATAATGCAAGTTAGTAATTGTTTGCCTTTTGTATACCGTAACAACTACATAGCTTTCACTATCCAATAAAATTTCATAATGTCATAATTATTCTACAGAAAACTATCAGCTTCTGCAGAGAAACATCATTAACAAGGGCTGAGAATTTAACAGAGTATTAGCACTTTCAGATATATGTTTAATATCAAGTTCTCTAAACAGCAAAATCCTGAAAAAAAAAATATCACCACAGTTATAAAGATAGTGAATAATATAAATACAGCTTTGGTTAGCCAAAATGCAACAAGAATTCTCCCAGCACAAGACCAGGAAAATACAGAACCAACACTGTATGATCTGCAGGAGAGGGGAACAAATTTAAATTCTTATGCACTTTTTATTCCCTATAAACCATCTACCGATTCATTTTCTTGAAGTTCAAAAAATTCATAGCTGACACCAGCTCTACTTCCTCAAAAGTCTAATTCTCAAGTTCTATGTATCAGAATAGAGCTTCAAAAAATTTTATACTGCTTCTCCAAATGCTTTGTCAGGAAAGTACCAGCCTGCACATCTCATGAACAGTCTGTTGTAAGACCTTTTGAAGTGATTAGAAACATCAGCTTTTTGGTTTGCTATAACTAAAATTCTGATAGTTTTCTGCAGTGAAAACCCACCAGGCTACCCGGTTGTGTAATCACATTGCAGGGTACTGTACTCTGATTCCCCTAGTTGGGGGCATCTGGACATGAGATTGCCCACTGCTCCCCTACTCAACGGAAAATGCTTGCCCTCAATATATTAACAAATAAAATCAGAGAGGCATGCAAACTTCACAAAGAAATCCCCAAACACTCCTTGGTAGCATGAGAAAAACACACTACCATACTTGGTTTACTTTGTCTAGATGCCCTCCTACCTTAGTTTTCCTATTCTGAAGCATTCTTTAGGCTTGTATTAGTTTTCCAAAAACAGAAAGAAAAGTTCAATATTGCCTCTACTGAAGAATGTAAGCTTTTCCCTTTTTTTAATATCTTTCAATTTTTTAAAGGAATATATTAGTTGAAACGAAGCTAAAAATTTCTTCTTGTCACCTCCAACCTGTCTTGTCAAACAATGCTGGCTACTCCTCAACTGCCGTCAAAGAGGTATTTCATCAGGGCAGAAGAGTCCCCATCAAGTGTTTCAGAGCCGCTTCCTTCCCTAGATTTCAGACCTAAAAGTATGTAAAATGTGACAGACAACATTTTGTCCTCAGTCACTGTATTGCAATAGAAAATCCAAAGTTTAATGATGCTTACTGTAAAAATTACACCAGGTTTAAGAACTCCTCCTATCACCTTCCACAGATTTCATGTTCTATATTTACACTGAGATGAACAGATAAAACAAGTTGCATACCCAGAAGTCCCACAACAACGAGCTGCTGCCTGCAATCATCTAAGCAAACTATCTCACATACAGAGAGAAGGCAGAAGTTCTCCACAGACTCACCAAGTACCTACAATCTGGATCTCATATACAAGTCTAGTTATTATTGTAACAGAAAATACATAGACTTTCTGATTAGACAAAACATCTGCAGCATCAGCTACTCCCCAAAAAACAATCCTTTCGTTAGCACTGATCTTCTTGGAACAGCAGTCTGGTGCAAGAGTCCTCATTTTTTTCCATATTATTGTCACAGGACGTATTTTACCAGGCCAACTTGTTAAACAGCAAATATGCAATTATGCAAGCTAATTAGCTCATTTTGTTACTCGTGCTTTGGACAATAAAGCTTGAAGGAACATTTCAGTAACTTTCAGAAAAATGACAGTTTCTTGTTGCAAACGTTTCACCATCTTTTTTTTTTTCCAATATGAAGTATTAAGTGATTTTCACTAAGAAACAGACATCCTCAACAGTGATGCTCTTACTTTTCTCATTCATTTATAAGAGCAGCAAAGCATAATGTTAACAACTTTGCTTAGTAAGTGGAGACTGATATGCAAACAAGAGGATTCGACCATCCACATGTCTGGATTTCTTCCAGCATCTATGCTGCAGAGATCTCAAGTACTGCTTTCATCCACACAGCACTCATCTGTCCTTATACATAGCTGGTTCCCAAATGAAAAATTTAGCTCACTAATTCTGGTTTTCTTCATCTCCTAGGAAACTTTAGGATGATAGTACGAGTAAATCTGAAGTCTTGTCTATATAACCGCAATGGGTGCATTTAGACCACTGGAAAAGGTTCAAGGTAATCTATAAAACATGACCGAATAACTGCTTCTACAACATGTAATAAAAGCTAATCAAAGGCAGGTTTACTGATGGCAGATCTGAAGTTCTCGGGACCTACAGAAAGGTTGATAGGCAGGCATCACAAACAGCACAGCCATGCTCTGTAAGTGCTGCTCATAAGCATTGTTTCAAAGTGACAAGGTCACTGCGTGCACTGTAATGCATGAACAAGGCTGCATGCAGTAACAAAAGTATGTGGAGGATGGGGGCAGTGAAAGGATTACGAGGAAAAGGCCGTGGATACTTGTCACATGAGAGATGCCTGCTGTGACTCATGCTGTAGTGGCAGAGGGCACCCTACAATAAATCACTCTTCAGAAACAACTGTCCAAATCTCAGCCAGTGGCTGCTTGCCAGCACAGGACAACATGCACCTAACAAGCGACAAGCTCTAAAGATTTCTCTTCCCAAAGTCCCAGTTCCTAACTGTTAATAGCGTATAAACTGGATGCAGATAGGGACATCTCCCTATTTTGAGGAAAAGTGAATAAGTAAAGATACACTATGACTACCCGGCTTCAAATGGAGTTTCAATTGAACAGCTCTCCCCTATGCAATACCAGGTCATAATGAATAACAACTCAAAGTATCTAGGCAAAACAAGAAAAAGTTTCACTCGCCTCTAAAGCAAAAACGGTATAGGAACATAAACAAAGAAATTATGTATCTGGGGAAGAAAGAAAAAAGAAACTGAGCAGTCTCTGTTAAATAAAAGACTCTTAAGCACAAACACAATAATAAAATCTAGAATCACAAGCATCTAGAGAAAACTAGTATTTTACCCAAATCACATAGATGATCCTGGATGAAAACTGATTAAGGGGACCATAACCACGCACCGACTTTCTTCTTTAAACCTTACAGAAAAAGCTTGAGAAAGGTAAAAAGGAATGACAGGGATGTGGGCTTCATCAGGGCAACACCACTTCCCTTGGCCGAAGCAAACAAAAGCATCTCGAAGGGCCGGAGT